>NW_026250363.1:0-26274 GCF_024244105.1 Nematocida minor | reverse complement strand
CTAACTATTTGAACAATGGACTGAATAACATGATAGGCCAGTACAATCATACTGGGCAGTATTTAGAAGGACCTGAAATCTATAAAAGTGCTTTTAAGCCAGTACATAGCATTCCTAGTATGGCAATAGATCAAAATATGCTGCTGAATAACATAAATGGCTTAGACCTTTCTTCTGCCATTCGAGCCTCTATCGATGGCAGCTTGGATAGCTTAGCGTATGGTGCATACAGTGGACAAGGTTTTAACCCAATTAGCACAATAGGAAGCCAGAGTGTCCAGTTTAATCCACTTATACCAGGGCCTAGTCTGCTTGGGTATCCCTTTAATCCGATGTACAGTATGCCTAGCACATCAAGAGAAACAGATCGAATAGATGATGAAGTTGCCATCAATTCACACGCACACAATCCAAAAGAGAATGAATATGAACCCTTAGTAGAGCAGCCTAATACAGAAGAAGCATCTGAACAACAAGCTATTGTAGAGTCTAATTCTGATGAAAATGCTTCTAACAAAAAAAGAAAAAGTGTTATACAGACCATCGGACAAAAAAGAAAAGCTAGGGAAATAGAAATAGAGTCAGACAGCTCCATAGATGTACTTGAACTTCCGCCTACGCTCGAGAATAAGAGAGAAAGAAGAGAAGAAGATGCATCAAAAGAAATGGCAGATATTATATGTTTGGCAGAAGAGGCTGAGGACATAGAAAAAAATAACGAAGAGTTGGTGCATACGAACAAACCGCAGTTGTCTATAGGCGCTGAAAAAAAAGAAAAAAAATTAAACCATTACAACATTCTATTGTGGAATAACAAAAGACTTGACAATAAAAGAAGAACGAGCTACAAAGGACACCACATAACGGTATACAAACATCACTGTGCAGGTTTTATTTCCAATGCACCACAAGAAATAATAGCAAACTTCTACCAGGAAAAGATTAAGAAAGAAATAGAAAAATTTTCCAGTCAGATTGCTTCATTAATAGAACAGAATCCATTTTGGTACTTCGTTGCAAGTAGAACTAAAAATATAAACATAAGATACAAAGATCTTTTCGGACTAAAACACTTGCTTAGTAGCAAGGATAGCCCGAGACACAAGGAAATGCTAATGAATCTCGAAGGATACTATCCAGGAGTGGTTGACGATATGATTGAATACACAAGAAAACACAGACCGCTGAGAGCCAGCCAAGAGTCTCCTTCAAGTAAGTGGAGGGAAACCTTGGGGGATATCTATGTTCGAAAAAGCCTAGATCTAAACTACAAGATGGTACAGGGCCAGGACAAGAACAGCCAGGTGGAAGAAAAATATTCTTTGCTGGCCGAGGCTCTGCGCATGATTCAGGTGCTGCCTGAAGTGTATCAGGACTTTTCTACCATCGATAAAATTTTCATAAAAGGCACAGAGATCTCTGAAAACCCAAATATAAACAAAAAAAACCACCAAGTTCTACTATCCCTACGTAAGTTAGTAAGAAAAACAGCAGAAGACAACAAAATAATAGAAGATGAGTATGAGAACATCCATAGCGCTCTTGAGAGCATATACGAGAAAGACCCACAAAAAGAGCCAACAGTCGCTGAGCTCTATAAGAAGCTGTACATGATTCTTGCAGATTTCTATAAAAAAGCGCTAGTTTTCGAAAGCGCTAACTATGTCTTAGCAGGGAAGTGTGTTATAAAGCATCAACGGTATATTGCATGCAAGGCGTCTTTGGGCCTAGTCTCAGAGAACAGCAAGAACTTTGTGCGGGCATATGACCATTTTTACTCATTTAATATGAACAAATGGGATGTGTCAGTTGACGTAAAGCCACACTATCATATTTACTATGTGGACAACACAACACACCAGCTCAGAATGCTGTGCATGCCCAAATACAAAGAAGAAGGCAGTGGTGAAGAGCACTATCTGCATACAATTAACAGCATAGTAAATCACATAAAAATGATATACGGGATAAGAATAAAAACAGATGTCATACACCCGTTTAAGGTAAAAAAAGGAACCAGAAAGTGGACATACATCGAGAAAAAAGACAGAAACAAAACCGTAAAAGACTTGGAAGAGTACAAGGTAGTGTTCTACCACATCGTGGAGAACCTAGAAACAACGAAATTTGCGTTTGCAGAGTTCTGGTCTTTAAACTCTCTGAAAAAAGACACCATTTGCATACCGCTGTTCCTTACTCCTCTGATGCAGTCTGCAGTGGAGCTGGGCCCCTTTAAAAAGAAAAAAGGGTATGCAGAGATAAATCCAGTAGAGTTTAAAGATAGAGTGGCTGATGTGTACAAGTTCAACAGTGTGTACAAACATCCAAAGTATTCAGACGTGCACAGATACTACAGCAATCTGTACATACTGCCAGATGAAGAGAAGAAGGGAAGCCCAGAATGCTATGTTATGGACTACCAGACACATAGACAGCCAGACAATTCCATTAAAGTTACATGGAATGTGAGAATGCCAAGAAGCGTGAATGAGTACACACACTACATGCCCGAGAAAAGCTCCAGAGAAAAGGAAAGCAAAAAAAAGTTCAATAATTTTATTAGCGTACTGGAGTCAAGAGAATACAACAAAGACAGCGAATTAGAAGGTGTTTGGCTGAGAAATGGCAGCATCGAAGACAAAGAGCTGGAAAATCAGGCAAAAACCCTGCACACATGGCATGCAAGCATTGAAGAGGTGAAATATGAAACTAGACTGAAGAATCTGGAGATAATCAAGAAAAAGATAAAGAAAGCGGAAGAAGAGTTTGCAATTGCAGAAGAGAAACAAGCGAATCTGATTGCACTGAGCAAAAGAAGTGATGCAATGAAGGCGGAAAATGAAAAAAAGATAGCCAACATTACAAGCACAAAAAGTAAGGCAAAAGTAAAACTGGAAGTCCTGCAAAAAGAGCTCTACAAAGCAATGTCCGAGAAGCCAGATGACGAAGCAGAGTTCATAATTTTCCGCAATATGAACAAGAGTAAGTCCAATCTAGGAGCACACAATGAGATTCTTGATGCTTTAATCTCGTCCTACAACCATTAAAGGAAGTCTATAGAAAATAAACAGAACTTATTTGACTTGCATTATTACTCTGCTGAAATAATATTTAGAAAGAAAATAAAACTTAAGTGTATACGAATAGACAGAATTTTATTTTTACTTTTTATTTGTCTAATGATTAACTCTTCTGCTATTGGTGCCTTTACTGCCGCATTTTATTGGCAAAACTCTATAAAAGTATCCAATTGGCTTATTGAGAAAAGGTGGCTCTTTTTGTACAAAATGCAAGAGAAAGTGTGATGGCTTATTGAACTGCTGACTATTTGTTTAGTAAAATGCTTTAATTATCTTGTGCTTGTTTACAGAGCAGAAACTTAACTAGTTAAATAGCAATGAATTTTAAACAGAAAATGAGTTTACTAGGCTATAAAACCAGCACTAGTCAGGAAGAAAAGATAGCACACAGACAAAGTAGGTAAGAAAGCAGTGATAAATGTAAGTTTGTAGAATGTTTGAATATTATCAAGAGATTATGCAGCGAAGTACGAAAATGCAGGGGTAAGGAGTACGGGGGTCGTTCCAACTGAAAAGTACAAATAGAAAAAAATGATATTTTCTTATGAAAAATCATAAAACGAAGAAAATACTAAATATATTTGTGATGCTTCTTTCTCTTTATATTAGAAAGTGCAGAGGAGGAAGCAATTTTTCTAGTGAAGAAACAACTGATGATTCAATGCAAGGAGGAGGTAATGTTTCTGGTGAAGAAACAACTGATGATTCAATGCAAGGAGGAAATAGTGTTTCTAGTGAAGAAACAACTGATGATTCAATGCAAGGAGAAAGTAGATTAGGTTATTCTTTTGCTAATCAAGGTAGGAATAATTCTAATTCGCAGCAGAGCACGCTGCCCTTAGACCCAGTAGAAAGTATATTTGATAAGAGCAAACGTACAAACCAGGTGTCTGTTCTAGAGCATATTATAGATCCTAGAATTGATCATATTAAAGTAAAAGAATCATGGGATAAATTACCACCAGAAATAGAAGACATGACAAAACAGTATTTATTACCCCAAGAAGACGAAGAAATAAATAAACCAAGTGAAAATACTGGTGACAGAATAGACAGCGCTAGCAGCCCACAGAGAGCAGAAAAAAGAAAAGCTGATAAAATGAGCAACTCGAATGATGAATTAGATCTAGATGTATTAAAAAAGACAAAAAAAGAATCTGTAGAAAAAATAATGAAACAATATGGTATTATTCGATGGAACGAGAAAAGATTCAAAAATATAACCCGAGATAAATATAGAATGAGCTATACAATACTAACTGAAACCACATATCGAAAAAACCTTCTAATTAATGCAGTAAAAAGTAAGACATATCAAACAAATCTTAAAAGAGAAATTCTGGACTTTGCAAAAAATATTTCTCCATTGGCAAAGCATGATAGGCTGTACCACTTTATTGCAAGCAGAACTACAAACTTATATATGAAGTATAAAGATCTTCTAGGATTGGAGGAGTTGTTTAAACATAAAGAAAACAAAAAGTATATAGATATAGTAAAAAATTTTAGTGGATACTATCCTAAAGTATTCGAAGATCTAATATCTTACATAGAAAAGCATATGCCACTGCGAATTAATAAAGACAGGCCTCCAACTGAATGGAAGAGAAGTTTTGGTGATATTTACATGAGCGAATATCTTGAAATGAACTACAGTATAGTTGTTAAACAGAAAGTAATTTCTCAAATAGACAAGGAGTATCATGCACTGGTACATGCTATGCACATGATTATAATGCTGCCTGAAGTGTACAAAGACTTTTCCAAAATTGATGAAAAGTTTATAGAAGATACACCTGTTTCAATGAAAATGGCTGAAAATAAAAAAAGTCGTGATATTTTACTGATAATAAAGAAAGTAGTGCAAATGTACAAAAAAGAAAAAATAGACAATAATGTATACAAAGACCTATACACTGCTCTCAAAGACGTGCAAAGAAAAAAAGAGCTGGAAAAAACAACAGCTGTTGAACTATATAAAGAAATATACACTCTTCTTGGTAAGTTCTACGAAAAAGCAAAAGTAGCTGACGTAAAAAATAAATATATTCTAGCAGGCAAGTGCATAATAAGAAATCAGAAGTACATGAAAGGAGAGATAAAGATAGATATGAAACAAACAGATGCGAGTAAGAGAATATCAATCCAAGATTATTCATTTGAGGAGGAGAACAGATGGAATGTTTCGCCAATTGTGCATACACACTACCATGTGTACTATATAGACAATCTATTGGGCCAGCCAAGAAAGCTCTGCATGCCAATATTTAAGGGAAAAAAAGATAAAAAAGAACATTATTTACATACAATTAGCGACATAGTAAAGTATATAAAGAAGCTATATGGAATAGAAGAGAGTTTAAATGCTATACATCCTTTTAAGGTAAATAAGAAAGATAGAAAATGGTCGCGCATTGAAGGAAAGGAAAAAGATAAAACAGTGAAATACTTTGTAAGATGTGAAATAGTATTCTACTACAGCGAAGAAGACTTAAGCACAATAGAATTTACATTTGCTCAGTTCTTGCCAGGAAAACCTTATGGTAAAGGTAAAAAAATCATTTCCATTCCACTCTTCCTCAGTCCTCTAATGCAGCATGCTATGGATTTAGGGCCTTTTAACGAGAAAGAAGGAAAAGAGCACAAAAAGCTAAAATTTATGAATTTTGAAGCTGTAAGTCCTGATGTATACGAGTTTAATAAGAAGTATAAAAAAAATATCTATTCAGATATAGCTAGTTACTATAGAAATCTATGCATACTTCCTGATAAAATAAGTACAGAGTGCTATATTATGGACTGCCAATTTATTGATCAAAATGATGGCACTACTAAAGTAGAGTGGTATGTGAGAGTGCCAGGAGACATAGACGAGTATATGCATTGTGTGCCAAATGAAGAATTCAAGGAAAAAAATGCATCAAAAGAGTTTAATGCCTTTATTGCAGCAATAGAGTCAAGAAATTACAACAAGGGTAGTATTATGCAGGGTTTTTGGCTGAGTAACAATTGCACAGAATCTAATAAGTCAAATATGCAGTCTTTTTCAATAAATAGCTTTCTAACAAGTAGGAGAGCTGAATATAGAAAAAATAGAAGTATAGAAGATATTGATTTAGAGATCATTAGAAAAGAAAATGAGAAAAATAAGATAGAAATAGAAGAGAATAACTTAAAACTGTCTAATACAAATAGTGATAAAGAGAACAAGAAGAGAAGTAGATTATCATCCCAAAAAAGTAAGATAAAAGAGAGCTTAAAATATTTATATGAAGAGAAACGTATAAAGATGTCTAAAAGCCCAAACAACTTAGAAACCGAGATCGTAGTTTTTCGAAATTTGAACTTAAGCAAATCCAACTTAGGAGCACACAATGAGATCCTTGATGTTTTCATTACATTATATAGACACAAGCGTGGTAAAAATCAATAAATAGGATCCATTATCAAGTATGATATTTCTGCCAACTTCACTGTACAGCTGTATTTCTAATATTCCTGCATAGCTACGCTTAGGAAAAACTAAGTTAAGAACTATCTCCTATTAGAAAAATTGTCTAACAGAATAACCCCTGTTCTAGGCTCTACTATGTAGAGTATTGTCTAGTTGAGTCAATTTAGTGCTTTTTTAGTCTATTCATGGCAAGAGATCATTAACCATTCTTTTTTTGCTCTAAGAAAACAGCTTTCATCATCTAAACATTGCAGTAAGCTCTCTACACCTCTTTTCTCCAATAACTTAAGAAGAATGTTCGTAATAACATCATCAGTCTTCTGAAATGTTTTCACTCCTAGCTGAGAGTAAATACTTACAAAAATAAAAGTAAATGCTAAAAGTGTACAGAAACAAATTTGAAAATAAAAATGTGCATTCTATTTTATTTTTTTGAATAGCTTCAGAGCATTCAAGAATGAAGTAGAAAAACTCTTCAATAAAGCTGGCAGATAAAAGGAATCTTTTAAACAGTATAAAGGATCACTAGGATGCAAAATAGAGCAGATAGGATATCTGAGAAGTAGTTCTATTTATCGAATAAGAAGCTATAATTGTGACACCGTCTGTGTCTGCATACTATAGACTCGTATAGCTTAAATTTCCTAGAGAAATGTCCAATATTTCTTTTCTCTTACTGCATTGAGTATTATCAAGTAAATGTGCAATCAAAATCATAAACACAAGAGTTATCAAATTTATTTTATACCATTACAACAATCCGCCTTCATGATAAGAGAAACAAGCAATAAAAATGAGAATTAATACCCATCTACACATATAAATATAAGAAACAGATTCGATTATAGTAGAGAATAAGTAGAAAAGAATAAAAGGGCATGAAATGAAAATGGTCTACATCTATTTACTGCGCACCGTTTCAACAGAAACTGTGCCATCCACTGTACAGTGCACAGATAGCTCTATTTCTGTTCTGTTCAGAGGCACTGCATACGTTCCACACACTTCCTCCATGTTCGCAGAGAGAAGAGTGGGGAATATGTAGAGATCTGGGGAGTATGGCCATATAAATGCGCTGGACACAGAATAGTCCACAGGAACATCGCTTGGAACGAAGGGAAGAAATGTGCTCTGATAGACGGAGTGGGTGATTATGTCCAGCATTCTTGTTTTTCTGTTTCGGCTGATCTCTTTGCGCGATATCCCCAAGAGCACATCAATGCTGGAAAGAGCAATTAAAACACCGTTCATGCTTATCATGCTCGGATTCTGCACTTCCACAAATAAACTGCCAGATATCTCGTATATCTCTCGAACAGCCTGAGCATCCGTGACAGAAGGCACAGCAGTATGTGATGCTCTATTGAGGTACTCTGTTGGATATGCCATAGTAGACTCAATTCCATCGTGAGCTGGCACACAGACTATTCTTATTTTTTTAGTAGAACACATTTCCTTGTACATCTCTCTTTCTTCTACAGGAATGTCTCCAAAGACTATCACCACATCAGAAGTGCTCTTTCTAACTAGCTCCAGGACAGCTTCAGAGTCTAGCTGTTTTTTACCACTGTCTAATGCATTTTCCTTATGAACTTTTATTCCGCTGTTCTGGAGTATTTCTTCATTCATCGCTTTTTTCGCATTAATAACGGCTACCGTAAACTGTGTCTCTTTCTCAGGCTTCATCACGAGATCTAGCACTTTATCATACACCACTGAGTCTACAACCACTTCTTCTCCTATTGGATTCACTCCCAGTATTTTTATTATTTGCCCAGAGTACACTGTGTAGTCAGCCAGCTCAGAAAAGTCCAGCTTTACAACCTCAGCTGTGCAATCAGGCTGCACACACAGCAGAAAGTATCCATTGCTGGCATACATCACCATTCCACAGTACATCTGCATTTGCACAGTCTGCCCTGTGACCACAGCATACCCCGGGCTATCTGCAAATATTTCCACTCGTTTTCGAATGTATGCGTAGAAGGAAAGGCTGAAATTGGGAAGAAATCTGTGCACACTCTTCACCGCACCCAGCACGCCCGCCTGATCTACCCTTCCCTCGCGTCTGTTCCTAACCAGCCATCTGCTTATTTCCTCGGCTCTGTCCATAAAATTAAATTGTCCGCAGAATAAAAGAACAGGCAGCAATGTGTTGTGTAGTCCACCTTTTCCTAATTTGTGGCTCCTGATAGCTCAGTGGTAGAGCATGCGACTGTAGAAATGGTTTCCCATTGGGGTTATCGCGAGGTCGGTGGTTCGACTCCATCTCAGGAGATTTTTTGCATTTCTACTTTTATTTTTTTATTCTCCACATGTTTCCAGAAGTGCTGAACAAAGTCGATCCCCCAAAGATGGAGAACATTCTGGTGGACAGAGAAACAGCAAATCTCTCCCCCCTGGAGTCAGCAAGAATTGCAGCAGCAGCGCACAAGACAATACGGCAGAATCTGCAGGCCGTGATACAGCCCGGAATGACGCTTCTTGAAATCGCAGAGTTCGTTGAAAACGGGACAAGAACAGTTCTGGGGCAGGGATACAACAAGGGCATAGGATTTCCCACGGGTCTTTCTCTGAACAGCTGCGCAGCGCACGACAGCCCAAACCCAAAGTCAAAACCCGTCGTACTGAAAGAAAATGATGTCCTGAAGGTAGATTTTGGCACACACATAAACGGATACATAATAGATTCAGCATTTACTGTCTGTTTTAACCCTGAGTACAACGACTTGCTGCTAGCGGCTAGAGAGTCAGTCTACGAGTGCTTAAAGATCGCAGGGCCTGATGCTCTGCTGAAAGACATAGGAGAAAAAGCAGAAGAGGTAATACGCAGCTACGAGCTGTGCATAGATGGGCGCCCTGTTCCCATACGCCCCGTCAGCAACCTCAACGGGCACTCGATAGATCGGTACAAGATACACGGCGGTAAATACGTTCCGATCATAAAAAACTCAGGAAACAAATCGAGAATGGAAACAGGAGAGTTTTTTGCGATAGAAACATTTGCTACAACAGGCTCGGGGTATGTGAATGAGAAAGGCGACTGCTCGCACTACATGATAAGCAACCCAAATGCGCCTTCAAAACTTGAGGGAGGAAAGTCTCTGATGAAATACATCCAGGACAAATTTAGCACTCTTCCGTTCTGCAAGAGATACATTGACCCGGTGGCAAACAAGTCTGCAGATGCGTACATCTCCTACCTCACGAAGATTGGCGCAATAGAGGACTATCCTCCGCTTTACGACGTGGCAGGCTCGCTAGTGGCGCAGTTTGAGCACACTCTCTACGTGACAGAGTCAGGGATAGAAGTGCTGTCCAAGGGAGATGATTACTAAATAAAGAAATCACTATAAAATTATTTGTTCAATATTTTTCAAAATGAAAATACTCAATCCCAAGGAGCAAACACAAAAATTCTCTTTATCCGCATCGTCGCACGATATTCCCAGACATTCTTATCCTTCAGAGTAAAATTTTTATCTTGTATTTATTTGATTTCGTGGTTATCTACTTCAGTACTTCGAGCGAGACTGTTTTGGAGCGGCCTAATTTACACTCTTGCAGCCTGTTTGAGAATCGCAGGGCTGTCACTGTCTCTTCAATCGATGCGCCCGGGTCTACGTTGATGATGAAGGCTGTCTTTGCCCCAGGCCCAAGCGTATTTTTCAGTATGCTCGTTAGCTTTGAGTTTCTGTAGGGAATGTGCGCTGTGTTGTTGGC
Source organism: Nematocida minor (assembly GCF_024244105.1). NCBI lineage: Eukaryota > Fungi > Microsporidia > Nematocida > Nematocida minor. The sequence continues at coordinate 16,017 of NW_026250363.1, read as the reverse complement.
TATGGCGTATACGACATCTCCCAGTGCAGTAAGACTTCTATTTATCTCAACGGCTTCTTTCATTCTCTCTCCCTCTGCCTTGGAGTGGTTCAGCCTCTCAGAGCCAGCGAGATCAGCAATGCACAGGCTTCCCTCGATGTACTCCATTGACCCAGTATCAGTGCTTCTCTGAATCACCAAGTGTATTGTGAATATCAGATGGCTTCTGCTGCTCCGCAGATTGCACTCTGTGCTTCCTATTTTTCTGTTTCTAGAGACCATTTTGAAAATGTCCGTTATTTTTTCAAGTGAAGGAGCATCTTCAATTGAGTTGATTATTTTGTCATTGTATATCTCCACGGCTGATATCCTCACTGCGTGCGTGTACCCCAGCACTTCCATTCTCCGCAGCTCAGACTTAAGCAGCTGTGCGCTCCTATACACAACGCCTTCTTCAGCACATGCAGCACATTGGCACGCACTTCCTATCTCGTGGACACAGCTTGCATCATTTTTCTTGTGGATGTGCGATGGCCCCTCCATGGAGTAGGTCTTTCCACTGCCTGTGGGCCCGTATGCCAGTATGCTTACATTGTATCCCTTGGTAACGGCATAGACGAGATCTTCTATTTCACTGAAGAGATCTTGCTGCGTGGTCTTAGGAGAGAGGACTTTGCTGCATCTGCTTACAAAGGACTTAGACGGTATTTCTATCGTGTCGTCAGTCAGTAGCACTTTTTCATTCGATACAAACGGCTTTATTCTCGTTACCACGCGTATAGCTCCTTTCAGCTGCAGTATCTCGCACAGCTGTGCCTTTATCTTACTCTCTGTCTGCTCTTTGAAGCGGATAAATGTCTGGTTTTGTGTTTCCATCTGCTCGCTCATTTTTTCAATCTGCAGAGTCAGCATGGCGATGGTTTTTGCGCTTTCAGCTTCATTTTCGTTTTCCTCTGTTTTTATTTTTGCTTCTCTGTTCTCCTCTGTCTCCCTGCTCTCTTTGAGCCTTCTTACTTCCTCTCTGAGCAGCTTTATCTCCATGTCCTGGCTGCTCGTGTCTTTCTTCAGGATTTCCGAGATGTTGTTCTTCATCGCGTATTTGAGGTTGGAGGTGTTCATCTCCATGTTTGTCAGAATGTTTGAGAGCCTGTCGGTGTTGAAAGACATGCAGCTTAAAAAAACAAAATAATAAAAGCACAGGCGACGGGACTCGAACCCGCAATCTTCTGATCCGAAGTCAGACGCGTTACCATTACGCCACGCCTGTTATCTTCTAAAGACACGGGAGGAGGGAACGTTCTTAAGTAAAAGAAGGAAAAAAGAGGAAAGGCTTGCATAGAACGAATGATTTATTGGTGCTGGTTTTTATATTTTACAACAAATGTTCTTACTATATGCTCTACCACAGCTGAGCAAAGAAGGGATATTTAGCTCTTAGTGGCAGTGCAATAGCTTACACACTAGTAGTAGTTAATCTCTGCTCCATCGCTGCTTGTGATCCGGTTTATCCTTTTCGAGGTTTCTTCTACCACTGCGTTGAAAGCTGTCACTAGAGAAGACTGCGAGTATGCCTGCACATCTGCTATATGGTAGAAGGGCAGCTTGTTCTCACTGAACATCGATACATACACTCTTTTGCCGCCCAAAACCACAGGAATGTTCTCCAGCAGATCGTACTTAATACAGATGCCTAGCGTACTCAGGAGAGCTATTCCCGTGGTGGAGTATGCCAGACACATAACCCACCAGTCAAGCTTTTTCCACTGATCAGTCTCTATTTTCACCTGCATTTTCTCGTACGAGCACCCGACATACAAAAATATTCCAGAAAACATTCCCACGTTGCAGGCCATCAGCACAGAGAGAATCTCGTCTCTATTTTCCCCAAAACTTGCGTATATCGCGGGAATAGATAGGGCACAGAGGATGGCCATGGCGTAGTAGGCGTATTTGAAGATGTTGCTTATCCAATACTTCTTTCCATACACATATCTTCTTCCTTTTTTGCTGTAGGTGCTCAGTAGGCCAACGATACCCACTGCGCTGCACACAAAGTACATCCATTTTATGCACGACAGATTTTCTGTGAGCTCGCTTGCTCTGAAGAATATGTCGCATCCGTATGCACATACAAGGAATAAAAAGCCTGCTGAGAGAATGTTGAATGCCATGTTAACGTAGTGCACTTCCATTTTCAAAGAAACAACGAAAGCGCGGAGCACTCCCGATGAGTATATCAAGATGGGAATGACTGTGAAAAATACGCACGCATCACCAAGCAGAAGGTTCAGAATAATTCCGGCAATTGTTGTGATTGCAAAAAGAGGCCAAAAAAGCCATCTATTTTCCAGAATCTTATCCAAAACCAGATTGTACACTTCCTGCTTGTTTTCGCTTGTTGGCGTGTGGTCCAGCATGTGGATGCTTTCTTTGTCTGTAAAGAGGTCGTTTGCATTGAGGTTCAGCCTGATAAAAGACACACGTGCCTTGGGATTTGTGTGCTTTGCAATGGCATACGCTATCTCGTCTGGCAAGTCAGTGTCTATCACCAGCTCCACGGTAGTGGCCATTGCGAACAGACAGGCATCTGCGTATGTCAAAAGGTCTGTGGAGTACACACACTCTTCAAGAGAGGTGTAGCCAAACTCGGCTGTGCACTCGTCTGGGTTTCTTTCGTTTTTATTGATGATCCACATCGGAATTATTTTTTCTTTTGCTGCTGCAATCAAAGGATGGAGGTGCACAAGCCGAATGCTTAGGAACCCAAAGTGCTCGGGGTCGTGCGCGCTCATGCAGTGGTGTATCCTGCTGTATTTGTCGCACTTGGAGTATTTCCAAGGCTTTTTTTTGTTTTGTGTGTCGTACTCTTTTTCTGTTTCGATCACTGGGTGGTAGTTGTACTCCAAAAATGAACTGTCGAGTTTTTTTAGCGTTCGGGATATAGCATGTATGCCTTCCTGCGATGGGAATGTATTTATAAATTTTCTCAAATTGGAGAATAGCATATCCGAGATCTCTTCTGTTTCAAGGGTGTCTCCTCCTTCTGTGAGCAAAAGATGAACATCCAGCAGATCGTAGAAGTACTCCTGGAAGTCCTGGAGTGTTTTGAAGCTGGGTGAGTTTGCAGCCGAATAGTTTTTATCGTACAGTTCATACAAAATATCCAGCACCTGCACCAGTCTTTTTTCATCTCTTGTTTCGTCAAAAAGAAGAAGAGAGAGAAAGTGTGCATCCAGAGCGTCAGCTAAGTCCCTATCTCTTTTTTTATCTCCGTGATAGTCCTTTACAGAATCAATGAACTTATCAATTTTTGATAGATAGTCAATGTGTGTGCTGTCGTAGTTGTAGATTAAAAGACGCTGGATTTTCTCAGAAATACTCTTGTGGTTTTCTTCTATGCTCTTTCTATTCATGGCATAGAACATACAGACGATCTTATTGAGCAAAAAATAGTTTCTGTTCTGAAGCTTCGTAAGAGTGATGTTCTTGTACGAGACAGCGTACCTCGGGGATGCCTCAAATGCAACTTCTTCTCTTTTGACTGTTATCTCTTTATGGTGCTCGAATGACTGGCTTTCTCTTATTTTTTGCAGTTTTTCGATGTGTTCTGTGCTGTTTACGAGAAGTTTTTCTGCTTTTTCAATCAGCAGGTTTCTCTCTTTTTTCACAATCTCTCTGTTTTCCAGCTCGCGGTCGTGCTTGCTTCTGTAGAACTCCATTTTCTCGAAAAGATCAGAGGTTTCCTTGGCGCGCGAGATCTTCTGCAGAACAGAGGAGTGCTGGCTATACATCTCAGACTCTTTCTGACAAAGGTAGTCTAGTGCGCCTGCCTTACCGCTTTGTTCTTCTTGGCACTCTTCTGCTTTTGCTTCATCGTCTATTTTCATTGCTATACTTTTTATTGTGCCAAAGGTCTCTTCTATTGAAATTTCGTTATTTTCTATTCTTTCTTCCATTTTTTTTATTTCGCTTGAAGTGTCTAGTAGGATCTCTAGCAGCCTGTCTGTCTGTTTTTTATCATACGAGGAGACTTCTATTCGTCTCTGCAGGACCAATATTCTTTCTCTTGTTTTTCCCAGTTTAGTGCAGAGCTCTGCTAAGTTGTCGGTGTCTCTGTTGATGTTTAAACACTCTTCCGTCTCTTGCTCATCGAACGCGTGCACTCTGTACAGAAGTAGAGCGCTTAATAACACTACTTTGATCAGATTCATTTGGATGTGAAATAAAAATTTACACTTTTATGTTCTGGAGGCTACTAAAATTGATTTATTCATTTTCCTTAACTATTTATTTGGTATTTAATTAGTCCGAGGGCCAGCAGAGGCAGAATAATTATTTATTTTCTGGCTAAATTTTAAAATATTCTCTTTCTCTAGGAGAGCCATACTGCCAGACTTTCTATGGATGATTTTTCTGTTTTTTATTTTAGGCCTAATAAGCTCTACGTGTGGTAAATAAGCGTATACTTATCCTGTTGGGTGTAAAAGCGCACTAACTATGAGAGTAGAGATATGCCCATATAGGAAAAAGAGAAGAGTCTAGAAAGAAGAAATTGCTTAAAAACATGCAGAATAAGTAGAAGGGTTTCCATGAATAAGCTTCAACTTTAGAAATGAAATTAATTTATGTTAGAATATTTATTTTATTTTCTGATTAGTGTAAAGTATGTCTAATATTTAAGCATAGAGTAGTCTTGGGCTGTTCTTAGAGTGTCTAAGAAGCAATGCTCAACTCCACCGCTAAAACACTCTTTTCCTAAGATTCTACCTTTCATTTGCTTCATGCTACCGGTCTCTTTCCTCCTAGACCAATAAGCTCGGGCTCTGTCTCTATTGGTGGTGTGTGCAGAATAGCTTCTGTTTAAATCAAATTGATTGGAGAACTATACAATAAAATTTTTTGGTTTTTTCACAAATAAAATACAACTTTACTATAAATTACAGAATTTTTTATTTTGCATGAACAGAATAATAAGCTTTATTGTAGGAGCAGTGGTGGTACTGCTGGGTTTAATAGCAGTAGTGCTGAGAATGACTCAAAAAGAGCCAGAACTCAGGGAAAACTTCACAGATGTTATAGAAGAATTTGTCAAGAACGATGGCTTTATTTTACATGAGGACGTAGACACGGATAGATGCAGCCTCACAGAAGAGGAAAGACATTTGATCTATTCAATATACAGTCTTAATCAAATTAACCATCTTAAGTTAAACATAAACAGCACTGTAGAGGCTGGAAATGAAACACTGAATCCAACGCCAGAACAGGTCATGAGTGCTCTAAAAGATAAAAGCAAAAAGGCAACTTTTGTTTTTACAACAGGTGCATTAGATGCTCGTTCCGGAGTGAATAAAGCATTTTCAAGAATTACAAAAGAGAAAACGTCATATGCCGACTCCATTCTAATGACTAAGTCAGTAGAAGACTGGAAGCGCGCGCTTGAAACTTACGATGCAGATGAAGAAGAGTTAGCGGCTGAATTGGAGAAAAACAATAAAAAAGATGATGATGAAAGTGCGTACGCTGTTCTAGAACATTATTTGCAAAAGCCGTTCGAAGACTTCATAAAGGCCTTCAAGCTCATGTGCAGATCTGACATCTACAAAGATAAAATACTGGTAAAAGAGTTCACTACTGAAGCAGATGTGAAGAACTTCTTCCTCGTGAATTATAAAAACAATCTAGACGAGGAGGAATTTGCAGCTGTAGTAGACAAATGGAAAAAAGAAAAAGAATTTGAAGAAACAAATAAATGCAAAGAATGGGGCTGGACAAATGCAATTACTATAACCAACAATTCAGACCCTGATGATTCAGAAACTGTGCTAGTTGCCTGCGAATTAGGCGGGGCCTTAGGGTGCACCATGAGCAGGCCTCTGGAATTCAAGCTAGACAACAGGTATGTTACAATGCTAGTGCACTTGATGTGTGGAAAGACATTCCCCACCTCAGGAACAAAATACGAGCATTTTGCACTGCTAACGAACAACTATGAAAAAGTTAATAACGAAAAGTACGCAGCTGAAGTGTTCAAGCTAGCCATAAACAGAGACAGAGCTCCTGTTATAAAAGGGTACAATGTGAATGAAAGCAAGAATGGCAAAGCAAACTTAAAAGCTGCTCATGAAGCAGTAGTAACTTCAAACAAACTTAATGAAGTTCTGGATAGATTATTCGTTAAGAGAGATCGGTTGGATATTCTTTACATAAAGTTTTATGAAAATTCACTGGGCATTCTAGGATACATTCTTAAAGAAAGCGAATACGTGGAGCAAGACCATGTGAAGGACGTAGAACACATGCCTGTTTTCCTGCCATTAAATCTGACGCCTAAGCGTTTTACGACACCAGGCGGAGTCTATCCTTTGTATCTGACTGTCAATGAAAACGAAAAAGATGGCACAGTGCCTAAGAATCAAAAAGCACTGGAAAGTCTTTCAAAAATCAATGAGGCTCCCATAGTGATGTGGAAGAACATAATTGAAAGTACTGATTTAATGGGAGATAGTTACGAGCAACGGGTGTTTTACATTCGAATTATTAAGTCGCTATTGCCAAAGAAGCTATTAAACAAGCTGAACAAAATCGAAGAAATCAAGAAAATGCCTGCGGGAGACGACACTATCATTCTTACATACAGTATAAGAATGCCTTCAACTGAGAGCTACCAAAAAAGCACTGATTTGTTCGAGGGCTATGATTTGCTTAACCTGCTAGCAAACTTTTCTGCGTAATTATCTGCCAGCCAAGGGCTATATTTATCCTGCAGAAAAGCATCTGTATGCTGTAGCAAAGATCATTAGTTCTGATACATCAGAATAAAATAAATGAATCTTTCTCAACTCTATCTATTTCATTATTGTATTATCATCTTTCCATCTTATCCAAGTCCTATTTACGCGTTCGGCATAAAAATGCCTTCTTTTTGCCGCTGAATGCCTCTTATTTTCTCTTTTAGCTCTAGAACTGTGAATAAAGGAAACAATTTTACTAATAAAAATGCTCTGTAATCTAATCAAAGCAATACTAACCAATCTAGCGCTTGCACCACCAACTCTCTACCAATTACCTGCTATCAATTATCAATGAGATTTAACATGCATTGTAGAAATAATCTGTTTTCGCATAAATAGAAATAAAAGTAGAAAAAATAAAATGAGTATTGTAATTTTACTTTATTCCAGACTAGTTTATAAAGTAGAATTTTCCTGTGCTTGATGGCTCTTGGCCTTCTGCGTGCTCAGATCCACTTGGCGTAAAAACCTCTGTAGAATACCCAGGCGTGTCTGTCTGTGTTGCATTAACCAGAGATATTCCCGTGTGCTTTTCTTTCTTGATCAGGCCTTTCCAGTGCTCGTTCGTTTCCTTAATGATCTCAATGGCTTCTTCGGCTGTGAAGTACTGCTCTTCATTCGCAAACTCGTTTTTACTTCCCGAGTTTCCCTCTTTATCCGCAACTTTGTAGTTTCTGAACCACTCTCTGGTCACTGACAGCAGCCCAGGCTTGTACTTTTCCACATCCTCCAGCGAGTTCATCTTTCCAAAGAGCTCATCTTCTGTGTTTATCACCAGCACCTTCCAGTCGCACTCTCCTCCATCTATCATGGCGATAGCACCGAGCACTTTGGCCTTGTATACCTCGCCTGATCCAATGATCCTGTCTCCTATCTCTATTGCATCAATGGGGTCGTTGTCTCCCTTGATTTTTGTCCTTGTGTCCTGCACTTCTGTGCTCTCCCATGTCTGCGGAATGGCTCCGTAGTTCCAGATGTATCCTTTCATTGGGTACATGTTCTTGACAAATCGCACGCTTCCATTTTTTACATCCTGCTTGATTGGGTTGTACTCAAGCTCTTTATTGATTTCCTTCTTTGCGTTGCTGAATCTAGGGATTTCGTTCACTACATTCACCAGCTTGAAATCGTCGCACGAGGCAGGAATGTCGTGGAAGGGAGAAATAACCTTGTCGTCCAGTGTTATGTACGCCGCGTAATCTGCTGTGTATTCTGTTCCAAACTCTTTTACTTTGTATGCCATGCGGTTTCCTTGAATTGTAAAAATTTGCAAAACTAGCAACAATAGAAGAATTTAAGCCTTTTCCCAGACATTGTTTCTTCTTTGTGTTTTACAATGTAATTTGCTATTTCCTTAAACGTCTCTTTAACGTTCATTCGCGTGAGCGCCGAGCACTCGGAAAAATACTTTGCGCCTATTTTCTGCGCCAAGTCCTCTCCTTCCTTTGTGCTTACGAATTTATCCAACTCAGACGGCGGCGCGTTGTTCCGCACGTCTGCCTTCAGCCCCATCAGGAAGTACGGGACGTTTTTGCACAGATTCTGGATCTCTGTCAGCCACTTTTCCTCGATGTTTCCCAGCCTGTCTTTTTTCTCGATTGAGTAGCAAATAACGATCAGATTGGCGTTGCTGTAGGAGAGGGGACGCAGAGCGTCGTATTCGTCCTGTCCAGATGTATCCCACAGAGTTAAGACCACCTCGCCGGCCTCCACTTCTTCCTTCATTACGAAGTTGTCCACAATTGTGGGGACATAATCCTCTGGGAATATTCCAGACTTGTACACCTCTAATAAACATGTTTTGCCGCACGCACCATCGCCGATCACTACTATCTTTGCTCTGTGTGTTTCTTTCTTCTTTGCCATTGATATAAGCCAACTCCTGTCTCCGAATATAGAAGAGAAAACAGAGTAACCAATCAAAAAAAAATCACATAAAATCGCGTAACCAATCATTGCGCAGATTAATGCGCAGATGAGTCTGCAATAAAGAAGGCCTCTGGTGTGTATATTGTTTTCTAGCTGTCGGCGAATGAAAAACACCTCTGCAGAAGAGAGCCCCAAGTGGAGAAAGAAAAATTGCACCAAGAAATAACTAAAATAACAGCACAGAGAACGGTCTAGTGGAAGAGCTGAGTGTGCATAAGAATATTCATTATTTGTAAGCACTTGTATAGATAGCAGTGATAGTGCCATCTTATACTAGCACATGTCACATTGATTATCAGCTCTATCCTAGTCCACCATCTCAATACCAATGACTAACTCAGCGCCAAATGCACACTGCTACACTGTTGTAGTACAGTTGCAATGCTAATTCAGCACTGATGAGCCATATTATTCTCAGGCTGTACAAACACTGCTAAGTCAAGGATCAGCTACAGTTTATCTGCAATTTCATTGCAATTCTGCTGTGCACGTTCATCTGAGGCTGCTGTATTGGAGTGGTACAAGAATATTAAAGTAGAGTAGTGCCAAATTCTTTTTATTATCCTTTTTTCAGGGCCAGGCATATTTTCTTCATGGTTTCATAATTTAGATCTTCATACTGATTAATTTGTACAAGCTTTACTGCTGTCTTGAGGCTGCCTATAAACTGCTGAAGATGGAACGAGTATAAAAACTTCTCTTTTACGGTGAATCCATCGGGAATTAGCGTGAATAGGAACAGCGCAGAGCGCGGCGTGCCGTCGCTGTGGTTGGCCTCAAAGTCAAAGAGAGCGTAGCAGCAGCCGTACTCCTTCACCTGCTTCTTGAACTGCTCAAACTGCCCCTCCAGCTCGCTTTCCTGCTTTACTATGAACTTATCTAAGGCGCTTGGGTTATCTTTTAATTCTTTTATTTCATATTGCGTGGTGTTTGTTCCCTGGAAGCTGAATACCATGTACAGCAGCTCTTTTCTTCTTACTTTTTCGATGTGCTCTAGGACTGTGTTAAAATTCTCTCCAAGCTCTGCCATTTTGTTTTGTTGTAAAAGAAAAAAAGAGTGCTCCTAAATAGGAGACATAATTGGCCCACACTTTTTAAATTTATTTTGTTTCATGTTCGGCTGATGGGTAGACAAACAAATAAATCATAAAAGACAAACAGAGCAGAATCCAGCAGAAGGAGCTGAGACTCAGATGACTGCTTGAATTTGCGTGGTGTAATTGATGAGATCTTTTCTTTGTCTTTTTGGCTCTTCAGCAGATCATTGAATGTCTTTTCACACCTTATTTGTAATGGTTCTATCTTCATATACTCACTCATCATTGACTGATCATCTGCGAGTGATCTTTATCGTTCTTTTTATCGACGAAAAGCATTCAATAAACTGTCTTTCTCTACTGGATGGTATATGCATATCTAAACTTAACTCAACTGATGCAAACTGGCAAAGAGAATGCCCATAGTTCTATGTGTATATCTTTTATTGTAGTATATCTTTATTTATGTGTGCTCTACGTCTATTTATTGGCACACTTCGCGTATTTTACTGTTTATTCTCTATTTCATGCCTGCATTGCCCTAGTATTTTCTTTTTTTCATTATTTTTTCTTTTCTGTTTTCTTTCTTTTTTATTATTATTCCCTGCTCCCTCAGACTTTCTCTTGTCTCTATCTCTTCCTTCTTTTCTCTGCTTCTGAGGACCTTCTGGTGTCTGTACGGAGTCTTCGTTTTCTTCCACTTCAGCCCCACGTCTTTCAGCGTATCTCTTAGACACCTGATTGTCTCGCTCCCTCCTATTCTCTGTGCTGTATACTTTCTCAGCTGCGGTATTATATCTTTGATTCTCTCGTTTGGCTCTCTTCTGTTTTTTGTTCCATTTATTTGCGCCATGAAAATATTTGCAAATGCCAGAAGTTAACCGTGTAGCAGAGCACTACAACAACATAAAAAGTCTGGGAATTGAAGGACGAAAAGTCTCTGAAATCATTGCGGTCCGCGAGGTAAACAACTTTATAAAGCTGAAACTGATCGAGAAATACATCCAGAAAAACCACACGGTGTTCGACATGGGATGCGGAAAGGGGGGAGATCTCTCAAAGCTGAAGTACGCGAACATCAAAAAGTACTACGGATGCGACATAGCAGAAGACTCCCTGAAGGAGGCCTTGGAAAGATCGCTCTCCCACAGATTCAAGATAAATCTCATGAACGCTGATTTTACAAAAGATAAAATAGTTTTGGAAGATAAGGTAGATCTCGCGATGTCCCAGTTCAGCTTCCACTACTCTTTTGTAGATGAGGTGTCTGTGAGAAAAGCAGTGATGAACGTGTGCAATAACCTGAAAAAAGGAGGAGTGTTCATCATGACAGTTCCTGATAAGAATGTAATAATAAGAAGATCAGACAGAAACACAGTGGACGGGTCATTTGGCAATAAATACCACAAGATCACCATCAACAGCTCGTTTAAAACAAACAAGCTCTTTGGCAGGGGGTACAACTTCTTCCTGCACGAGGCAGTGACGGGATGTGAAGAGTATCTAACCGACATAGAATACTTAACAGATCTTTTCAGAGAAAAAGGGCTGGTAAAAATCCTGGACACAGACTTTCTGTCGTTTTTGAACAGCGAGATGAACAACGATCCAGCAACCTACAAGAGAATGGTAAAGAATACGCTATCAAAGGAAGAAGTGCCAATAATAGAACTGTACAGAGCTGTGGCATTCAGAAAAGAAGCATGAATAAACCGTACTGGTGAAAAATAAAAGAGCAAAAAGTAGAGGAGAATGGGATAGAGATAAGATAAAATATCTCTGCAGCTGTCTGTGTGCTAGCCAGACAAATAATAAATAGTATGCGGTGTTCTTTCTGGTGCCATCATTTGCAGCATTTTATTTCTTCTTTTGGGCAGAGAATATAGCTCGATTTTTCATTTTTCTTTCATTTTTTATTTTTTATTTTTTGCTCTCCCATGCTAGGATTATACTGCGGTGGACTGCTCAAAAGAAAAAACCACATCAAGAGAAAGGCAAGCAAGAAGTACAAGGCAAGACTATTGGGAACAAACATTCTGAATGACCCAATCGTGGGAGCACCCCAGGCAAAGGGCATTGTGTTGGAGAAAATTGGTCTGGGAGCAAAACAGCCTAACTCTGCCGTAAGAAAGGCCGTTAGAATCCAACTCATTAAAAACGGAAAGAAGATCACAGCCTACGTGCCAAAGGACGGTATGCTGAACAGCATAGAAATCAACGACACCGTAACAGTCGAAGGATTCGGTAACAAAGGAAGATCAAAGGGAGATATTCCCGGAATCTCTTTCAAAGTCAGCAAGATAGGTGATGTATCTCTTATGGCCATCTACTTGGGAAAGAAGGAGAAGTCTTCAAGATAATTAATAAAGATTAATAAAGTATCATTTAATTCAACATATCCTCCAAAAGATTTGCAAACTACCGTGAAAAGATGAAGAACTGGCATCTGGTAAGATACAATACATTACTCTCTTTATTCATTCGATGCATTCTGTGCATTGGACTCTTCGAGAGACCTTCTAATGGCTAGCTCCAGGTCAGGATCAGTTTCCTCTATGCTTTCTCTAAGCCCAGCCGACACTCCCTCCATAAACGAGTCGTTTTTCTCTATGGGAATGCACACAAAGTCCGATGACTCTTCTATGGAGTTTTTAAAGGTGCTGTAGTACTCCAGGGCTTCGCCAAACAGTATCAGGCCAACAAAGATTCCGTTGTTCAGAGTTTCTTCAACTGAATCAATCGTAAGCATGAGATTTTCATCGTCCAGCGGGCTTCCCAAAAAAAGAAGAACACTTTGCATGGGGCTTGTCCTGTATTTCAGGGCCATTCGGGAGATGAGCATAGCATTTCCCCCGTGAATGTTTTCGTCTCTTTCTATCGAGTGGAGGTAGGAGTATATCGTATTCTTGTTCGAGGTTGGTGAAACTATTTTTATTGTTGCGCTTCTGCCAAGTGTCATTACGCCTATCGTTGACTCTGTCGCTTCGTTCAGTCTTTTTTCTGTTATGCTCTTTATTGCATCCAGCTGGCACTGCAGTCTTTCTTTCGAGTAGTCTTTGTTTATGCTGTACATTGAGTTGTCCACTATAACCATCAAGTCACTCTTCATTCCCGGAATAAAAACAAAGAATAAAAATATAAATTTAATAGTAGCAGCAACAAGAATGAAAAAGAGTATAGAAATGCTGCTGGAGACGTACAAGAGCCTCGGAATATACAAAGAACAGAAGGGCAGAGTGGCAAGGTACTCTGACAAGTACAGAAAAGACAAAGACGGAACTGTTAACATCATAGCAGCGATCCACAACAGATCAGAAGAGTATCCGAACGAGCTGGTAGAGGCAGGCTTTGGGCACGGGTCAAAATACAAAACAAAAGGAGCAGCAGAAGAGCTGATATTCACAACAAAGATAGACAGCGAGGTGGAAGAGTCAGAAGAGAGCGAGAACAAAGAGCCCTCAGAGAACGAAGACATGGAGAATGACTACATGGAGAACTACTACGACAACGACGAAAGAGAAACAGAAGAGGAGGAGGAAGATGTAATGTAATAAAATATTCAGTAGCTTTTAGACAGTAGATAGTAGATGAATAATAATAATAGAATAATAGTAGAGATAGTAAAGATGATGGAATATTGATAGAGATAGTAAAGATAAAAACAGCACTAATGATGATAGTGATAAAGACAGTGATAAAAGGTGAAAGTATGAGTGATAAAAGATAGAAATCTGAAATGTTCTTAATGGCAAAGACTATTTACATGGCAGTTGAATAATTCGCAACTAGAGACCTTTACTAGCCAGTAGAAACTGAGATAGATTGGTGACGGTTGCTACTAATAACATTTACATTCTTACACTCTCATGCTTTTTAACCTGCTTCTTATTATTAGCACACTTTTTTTATTTTATTTTTATGACGTACTCTCAGAATACTCCCGTGCTCATTCTCAGAGAAGAAACGGACACTCGGTTTGGCAAAAATCAGATTGTGAGAAACATTGAAATGTGCGAGAAGATCTCTGATATTCTCAAGACCACGCTGGGCCCAAATGGCCTTGACAAAATGTTCTTCAATGGAAACGACATGCTTATTACGAATGATGGCGCTACAATAATGAAGAGTCTTGAAATAGTTGACCCTGCAGCACAGGTCCTGCTGAATATCTCAGAGGCACAGGACAGAGATATAGGCGATGGGACTACGAGCGTGGTGATACTCTCTTCTGCGATCCTGAGAAAGCTAAAGCCCCTTGTAAAAGAAAACACTCCTATCTCTCTGATAACAAAAGAGCTCAGCAGACTCGTGAAAGTCATCACAAATATTTCAAAAGAAAGACTGATTGCCTTTGACAACGAGTCTCTGCAGATTCTTGCAGAAACAAGCCTGAACTCAAAGATACTGAGCAACCACAAGAAACATTTTAGCAGTCTTGTGATTAAAACACTAAAGGCAAAAGACAAAGACATTTCCATAAAGAAGGTAAGCGGAGGGTCTATAGAAAGCAGTTTCATAGTAAATGGAGTGGCTTTTGAGAAGTGCTTCACATACGCAGGATATGAGCAGCAGCCCAAGAGAATTCTCAATCCAAAAATAGCAGTGATGAAAGTGGAGCTTGAGTGGAAAAGTGAAATTGAAAACAGTGAAATGAGAATCTCCGGGGCCTCAGAGTATTCAAAGGTTGTCTCAACAGAATGGAAGCTGATCACAGACAGACTGGACAGAATCATCCAGTCAGGCGCTAACATTGTGCTTAGCACTCTTTCCATAGGAGACTACGCCACACAATACTTTGCCAAATACGGCGTATTCTCTGCAGGAAGAGTTCCAGAGCAGGAGATAAATAGAATTACCACGGCCTTTGGAGGGAGAGTGATCAGCACTGTCTCTTTGATCAGCGATGCATCGCTGAGTAAATGCGCGCTTTTTGAAGAAAAAGAGATAGGAAGAGTCAGGTACAACCTATTCTACAATTCACAAGACAAGTCAGATACGTCATCAGTGGCAACAATAATCCTCAGGGGGCCAGGGGCTGAAATACTTGCGGAAGTAGAGAGAAGTCTGCACGATTCCATGGCTGTAACAAGAAGAACAGTTGCTAGTAAGGAGATTGTTGTGGGCGCAGGAGCGTATGAAATGGAAATAAGCAGAGAGCTGCGCAAACTATCCGGTAAATGCAGCACAACTGAAAGATTTGTTATTAAAGCTGTTTCTGAGGCCTTTGAAGCGATTCCCTTCCAGCTGGCCAAGAATTTTGGACATGATGCCATAAATACAGTCCAGATGCTCAGAAAAGCGCATGGAGAAGGGCTGGTGCACTACGGAGTGTCAGAGGAAGGAGTTGAAGACTCGTTGAGTGCGTACGTTATTGAACCGCTGCAGGTCAAGACACACATGGCAAAAGCAGCGATTGGGGCAGCCATTGCCATCCTTTCCATTGACTCAACCATCGTAGCAGGAAGTAAACAGCAATAAATTATTATTATACTCAATATTGTATTTTCTATCGGTTATTTTTCTGCTAGCTGGATGTTCAGCTAGTTGCAGAGAATTAAAGTTTTGCTAAATTCAGCGCTTATTTTTTTGTTTTTGCTACTTGAGAATAAAAGAAAATAAAAGCTAAGTGTATGCTATTGGTAGAATTTTGCTTTTCTTTTTTATTTCCAATAAGTAGACTACTCAAAAAATTATACACTTAAATGTGCAGTGTAGAGGTAGAGATCAAATGATCCTAAAAGATAGTTTAATTGAGGTATAACTTAAAACAACCAAAGAAACCAATGTCTAGAAGCAATGTCTACTTTCTAGTTGTAGTAAAGCAGTATAAAATTATAGATTAGTTTAGCACTTATATTTCTGAATCCACTTTAGTTTTATTTTTATTTTTTCACCACTCTTTGAAGGTTGTACCGCGAGATCAAAACATCAAGAATCTCGTTGTGCGCTCCTAGAATGGACTTACTCTCATTCACTTTCCGGAAGACCACAAACTCAGCCTGGCAGTCTAGCTCTTTGGATACGTTTTTGTATAGAAGCTCCTTGTACAGAGCCTCTAGTTTAATCTTTTCTTTGCTTTTTGCCGCATTTGCTGCTTTCTTTTGGTTTCTTACTTTCGCTGTGTCTTTTTGTTTATTCAATTTACCTAGCTTTCTCCACTTCTCTCCGGCCTTTCTAAACTTTTCCTCTATCTTACTTATCTCCCATCTGAGATACTCTATGCACTTTCTATTCGGATCGTTCTTATTTTGTCTGGTTGGATGCAGATTGTATATAGT
>NW_026250380.1:0-47358 GCF_024244105.1 Nematocida minor | reverse complement strand
ATCTGTTTTTCCTTAGTTTTGCCTTTTTATCTTGTTTGCTAGCTACTTTATCTTTTATTTTGCTTGGCTTAATGCCCTTTTCTTTCCTGCCTCCTTTTTCTTTTCCTTCCACATCTCTGATGTCTTTTTCGATCTTTCCCTTCTTGATAAACTCCACAGCCATTCGGATGATCAGAACAGACCAGTACGAGTTGAGCAAAAAGACTCCCAGCAGCAGCCCCCATATGGGCACCAGAAGCATGGACCCAAACTCCCAAAGAAACCCGTACCCGGGGAATAGCACCATGTACAAATATATGAATATTCTTGGAATAATGAACATTCCTGCAAAGATGATAAATAAAACATTTCCAAGGCTCTGGTACCCAAGATACACAGAAATCTTTGCAGAGTCCATCCACGGATCAGATATATCGTGCAGCAGCATGATGAACACTCCATACCGCAAGAAGTTGTATCTGTACGAAAACCCAACAAGAAGCAGAGTGACAAAGTGGTGCCACACCATAAGATAGAAGTCAGACTGCTTTTCTTCAAAGAACATCGTGATAAAACTACCAGAGTAGTAGACTGTTTCAATCACGTAGTAGTTATTTATCCGGCTGGGAGTCTGGTTGTTGGGCCACTCCATTGTCACGCCAAGCGGATAGTAGATCCACGACTCGCCTGCGAGACAGTATATACCGTATAAGCTCAGGGTGCCAAAGCAGACGACCTTCCACAGCGCCCGAGTGAACTTTTTTCTGTCAATATCTGCAGGATTTTTCACTCTTGCGAGCTTTCTTATTATGAGCTCTGAAATGGTGGTTTTTACTATGCGGTGGAGTATCGTATAGACAACAATGCCGCAGACGTACATAATTATGTCAGTGGGAAGTCTGATGGCTGGATCTAAGGATCTATTTTCCCATTCTTTTCGCATGGTTTTTATGCTCTGGGCGTATAAGAAGAGAGCGTGAAACAATGTTTCACATTTATTTTTATGAAGAAGCAAAGACAGGAGGGCATACTTATTCTCGAAGACATTCTGTCAATCACCGAAGAGCTCTTGGTACTATCAAAAATAGCGCCAAACGACAAAGAGAAAGACATACACAGAGAAATAAAGGAGGGGTTTCAGCTGAAAACAAAGACCGAGCTGCTAGTGGCGGCTGTGTCGTCTCTGTACGATATCATTCTGGAAATAGAAACAGACCAAGAGTCCAACCGGCTGTGGAAGAAGGCCGAAGACAAATCTCCACACATAAAACAGAAAACACAAAATAAACAAAACCTGATGGCGTATTTAGATACGATACAAGAAACAAAAAAAGAAGAAAGCAGAACAGAGTCATCACCTGCTGCCAGTATTATAGATAGCACTGATTAGGCTCTTTAAAAGAGAGATGAAATGGATAATAGCAGAAGTATCACAGCTTACAATCTTCCATTAATGGATAAAAAGAATAATCCGAGAATAATAACTGGCACTCATAAAAAGAAAAACTAAACAGCCATTGCATTGATAGATAAGAAATAAGACAAAAAAAGATAAGAATTGTCCGGCGCGCTTCAAATGAATATATTTCACTCTGTGAACTGCATTGCAGAAAATAAAAACAAAAATGGAATAGCTCCTATAGTGTATCTTTATTAGGCCGTCTACTTCTTAGAATAGCCTCATTTAAAATATTTGTGCTCTACCTCTCACGCCATCACAGCATCGCATATTTGTGCGTCCATTCCCTTGCTATTCGCATGTATTCTCCTCTATTCTCAGTGTACAGTTTTGAAATGTTCGTGTCCAGGGGATCCGCAGGGTTTGGGTCTGCGAGTAGAGAGGTTATCGAGAGCAGAACCTTCGAAATAGTCAGCGCAGAGGACCACTCTTTTCCTATGATGTCAAGACAGATGTAAGTGTCTTTTATGTTGCAATGGAATATCTTGGTGCCCACTCTTACCTTCGGCGGAGAGTAGGGATAGTTCAGAGGGAAGACAATGTCAAACTCAAAAGACCCTCCTTCGTACGGAGTGCCTTCTGGCCCAAAAATAGTTGCCTTCCACACGAGTAGATTATCAAAATCAATAGGCCCAGCACTAAAACACGCACTTGTGTCATTGCTCATCTCCGAGAGGTCATTCAATATTCTTCGAATATGCTGCCCGTTCTCCTTGTACTTCATGCACGCCCGTAAATATTTTGCGTTTTGCTTTTCTTCCTTTTTTATTTTTATTTTCAAACACTTATTGTTTCATATTTTGCAAGCCATGAAACCGAAAAGAAAGAAGGCAGCCTTTGCACAGACGTCCCCTGCCCTCCCGTACGAGTACAAGCTAAGAAGGTACAAGGCGCGGAAGGTAAGAAGGGAAGAAAGCAAGGAAATAGACGAGCTAGAAAGGTTTGCAACACACACAGCCGCAAGAAAACAGGAAGAGTCAATGGCGCACGCAGCGCCCTCGCAGAATGTCGTGCTGCGGAGACATTTGAGAAAAAAAGATCTTGAATCAAAGATAAAAAAAGCAGCACAGGAGGCAGATGGAACGCACACTCCCCCGGCTCTGCACCATCTCGAGCTGCGCCCAGTGTACGAGCCACCCGGCAGCACTGTCTACACTTTTGACATAGTCGAGTGGGAAGATGCCGTGGAGAATGACAAAATACCCTTGAAAGACGCTGAGGACAGACTGCTCTTGGACAATGCATACGATGAAATCCAGTGGGAGCAGAGAGTTCTGTACGATGATGCCTGCCCTAACTTTCTGCACATGCCCACCCATCTGACAATCGATGCAAGCGATAAAAACCTTCTTTTTGATATTACCGATAAAGGAGAAGTTTGCAAAGAAAAAAAGAAGGAAAAAAAAAAGAGACACACACGGCCCCTCAGCAAATACAACATATCCGGAGACAAACACTACGCAGAGCCGCACGAGACACAGAAGAGCGCGCTTGGCATCCAGGGCGTGCAGCACTCCATTCCTGCGCTCAAGTTGGCTCGAGAGATATACAAAACTTACCTGACAAAAGAAGAGCTGCGATTCTTCCACAGGCCGCCCTTGCACATCCCAGCAACTACGGAGATACGCTTCAGTGCGCTAGCAGAGAGCACAGCAAAGGCATCATCCATCCTGAAGAAGAAAAAAGAGCTCACACTCAGAGACACAGCATCGTTTGTTCTTCTCGAGTACTCAGAAGAAATACCCCCGCTGATCATAAAAACAGGCATGGCGAGTATCATCACCACGTTCTACCGAAAAAGCACAGCAAAAGACACACCGCCACACGATGCTGAGATAGGAAGCATGACTCTTCTGGAGCCTAAAGACCCGTCACCCTTTTTGTTCATAGGAGACGTGCAGCCAGGCGATGCCTTATCAGGCATTGTAAATAATCTTTACAAAGCACCGATTGTATTCCACGGATCGAGTGATCTCTTGGCAGTGCGCACACGGGGAGATAAGGGCGCTTACTATGTGAGGTGCGCAGGGCGTGTGGGGTGTGTGGGACAGACTCTTCCCCTGGACGAAGCATTCAGCCCGCACTCCAGGAGACACAACGTGTTTTGCAAAAACAGAATGAAAGTGGCAGCGTACAGACTGTTCTACGAAAAGGGAAACAGAGAAAGAAAAATGCTGATCCACCAACTCGACGAGATGTTCCCGCACTTCAGCGAAGGAAGCAAGAGAAAATGGCTGAAAGAGTATGCAGAGTGCATTAAAAAAGGGAAAGAAAATGTGTGGGTGCTGAAGCCCAGTGCGTCTCTTCTGAGCGAGGAAGATCTGCGCAGAGCTGTAACGCCAGAGAAGGTGTGCCAATACGAAAGCATGCTGGCTGAAGAAAGAAGGCTAAAAGACGCAGGAATTGTCCTCGCAGCAGGAGAGGATGAAGAGCTAAAAGGAGAAGAGGAAGAGCTGAAGCTAGCCGTGTGGAACTGCACGAGAAACTTTGTGAATGCAGCTGCAGGGAAGGGAGTGCTGGAAATATCCGGGCCTGGTGATCCAACGGGCATTGGAGAAGGATTCAGCTTTGTAAGGGCGAGGAGACAGAGAGAAGCTGGAGAAGAGGAGAGAAAAACCACCCTGGAGCAGGCACAGGCGTACAGAGATGAGATACGCAGAATATGGGATGCGCAGATGGCTGCCCTGCGGTGCGAGAAAGTGCTGGAGGATGATGCAATTCGAAGAGATGCTAAAAAAAATATTGCAAACGAAGGTAAGAGCGATAAAAAAAGTGGCACAAGTGAAACAAAAAGCGATAAAACACAAAAAACAGCAAACCAGCCTGCAAATAAGTCAGGCCGCATACTGTCCATCACTAGAACCGTTATGTCAGGAGATAAGAAAGTGCAGGAGACAGAAATAGTCACAGACCCGCGGGTGATAGAGGCGTACATGAAGGCGAGGAAGAAGCAGAAAAAAGAAGAAACACGCACATCCCTGCGGTGCGGATCGTGCGGAGTGGTTGGGCACATGAAAACGAACAAATCGTGCATGAACTACAAAGGAAAAGCAATTGAAAAAAAAGAAAGAAAGAAAAGCCCGCTTCTTGTGCTGAGTGAAATCATCCTGGGGGTTATCAAGGAGCTCTTTGCTGTTCCATTTTCGGTTGCATTCCACCGCCCAGTCTCTCTGAAGAAGTTCCCGAACTATCTTAGCTTCATCCCCCACCCCATAGACCTAACCACAATGAAGATAAAGGCCAGGAACAGCGAATACAACACGTACAACGAGTTTCTGAATGATATGCAGCTTATGAATGCCAACTGCAATACGTACAACGGAGCAGGGCACTCGCTTACGAAGATATCAGGAGAAATGCTGGAGATAGCCCTGGCAGCGTACAGCAAGAACAAAGACGCAATTGCAGCACTGGAGGGCAATGGACACAGCACGAGCGAACAATGAAGAGAAAGTTATAGGCAATGAGCGAGTTAATAAAAATATTATTTTTGTAAGTGCGCTGCAGTTAACTGTTCTTTTTTCTTAGCAGTTTTGCCAACTGAAAATCTAAGATAAAATTTATTAAAATTGCTAAATATAGCCCTGGTAGCAAAAATTACCAAATGCAGACAAAAACAGAAACGGAAAAAGATCGATGAGATGTTCAGTGTTAACTACTCAGAGGAAAGTAAACAAAATCAGTGTACTATTTATTCATTGTTCACTCGGCAGTGCTGCCTCCTTAGCTCCCGCAGCTCAGACAGTCTCCATCAATGGGGCACCCTTCTGATCTTCCTTTCTCTTCCTCCTGTTTCTGCAGGAACTCCTGCGCCTGCTGTTTGTCCACTGTAAACTTGATGGCTGCCTGCGATGGCTTTGTCCTGAGGTAGTATGTCCCTGTCTTAAGGCCTTTTTTCCATCCGTAGAAGTGCATGCTTGTGAGCTGCGCAAATGTGGGCGTGGCAATGTGGATGTTCATCGATTGACTTTGGTCAACAAATGCTCCCCTGTCAGCTGCCTGATCAATCACTGCTTTTTGCTTTATCTCCCACACGGTTTTGTAGAGGCTCTTGATGTGGTCTGGGATGCTGGGAATATTCTGCACAGATCCTTCGTGTTCTATGATGATATTCTTCATCTCCTGTCCCCACAGCCCAAGGTCTGCAAGGTCCCTGACCAGGTGGCTGTTCACTATCTGGAACTCTCCCGATAAGGTTCTTCTCGTGTAGATATTGCTGGTAAATCCTTCAAAGCATTCGTTGTATCCGAGAATCTGCGATGTGGAGGCTGTGGGCATAAGGGCAACAAGCAAGCTGTTGCGCACTCCGTGCTGTGCAATCCGCTTCTTAAGTGCAGCCCAGTCCCATCTGTCAGTTGGCACTACGTTCCACATGTCGTACTGCAGTATGCCTTTGCTTACAGGGCTCCCAGCGTACGAGCAGTATGGGCCCAGAGCCTCAGATATCTCGCAGGATGCCTCAAGTGCTCCGTAGTAGATGGTTTCGAATATGTCTCTGTTCAGATTTCTCGCTTGCTCGCTTTCAAAGGGATACCCCATAAGAATGTACACATCTGCCAGGCCCTGCACTCCTATGCCTATGGGCCTGTTTTTCAGGTTTGAATCGCGTGCTTCCTTTAGCGGGTACTTATTCACATCGATTATTTTGTTGAGATTTTTTGTTACAATCCCTGCAACTTTTTTCAGCTTTTGGAAGTCAAACTGTCCGTCAACAATGTACGTAGGGAGAGCGAGAGAAGCCAAGTTGCACACAGCTACCTCATCAGGGCTGGTGTACTCTACAATCTCAGCGCACAGGTTGCTTCCCTTGATGGTTCCAAGGTTGCTTTGGTTGCTTTTTTTGTTGCAAGCATCTTTATAGAGGATGTATGGCACGCCTGTTTCTATCTCTGCTTCAAGGATGGCCTTCCAGAGCTTACGTGCAGGGACTGTCTTTCTCGAGATGCTTTTGTCCTGCTCGTACTGCGTGTAGAGCGCATCGAAGGCCTCACCGTACACTTCGTGCAGGTCTTTTGCCGTATTGGGACAGAACAGCGACCACTCTTCGTCATTCTCCACTCTGTGCATGAACAAATCGGGTATCCACAGGCCGAGGAAGAGATTTCTTGCACGCATTTCCTCCTTTCCTGTGTTTTTTTTGAGGTCAAGGAAGTCAAATACGTCTGTGTGCCATGGCTCCAGATATACCACAATCGATCCTGGCCTTTTGTTTCCTCCCTGATCAACGTACTTTGAAGTAGCATCGAAGACTCTCAGCATGGGAACTATTCCATTCGAGTGCCCAAATGTCCCTTTGATATAGGTTCCTGTTCCGCGCACATTCTGGATGTTCACTCCTATCCCTCCCGCGTGCTTGGAGATAAGTGCGCACTGCTTCAGCGTGTTGTATATTCCTTCGATCGAGTCGCTTTGCATGGAGAGCAGGAAACAGCTGGAGAGCTGCGGCGCAATGGTGCTGCTGTTGAAAAGAGTGGGGGTGGCGTGGATGAAGTGTTTGGTGGACATAAGCTCGTACGTCTCAATCACCGCATCTATGTCGTCCCTGTGGATTCCCAAACTCACACGCATCCAGAGATACTGCGGCCTTTCCACGATCACATTCTCTTTTGACTTCAGCAGATAGGATCTTTTGAGGGTTTTTATTCCAAAATAGGAAAAGTCAAAATCTCTCTCGTTTTTTATGGCGCTGTCCAGTCTCTCTCTGTTCTTCATAACTATCTCTATGATGTCATCGGAAATGATTTCTGCCTTCATGTTGACATTTTCTTCTTTTGCGCTGCTATTCTCTGAACTGCTTTCACTTCTTTCCGTCTTAATGGGATTTTCTGCAAGAAGAAGCATGCTATCTGAGAACTTCTCCGGGGTTGTTCTGTGCAGCAGCGATGCTTCTATTCTTCCTGCCAGGAGGGAGTAGTGCGGGTGGTTGGTGGTCATGTTTGCTGCTGTTTCTGCTGCTAGCACGCTTAGCTCTTCTGTTGTCATATTATCGCATATGCCTGCTGTGATTTTATCTGCTAGTTCTGATGTTTTTACGAAGGTTGAGTCCAATCCGTGCGCAATCTTTTTCAAATATTCGGCGAGTATTTCCTGGTTGTATTCTACTTTTGCTCCTCTTTTCAAAATGGTTCTTTCTCTTGACATTGTAATAAAATAGCAAGGGTAAAAATAATTTCACTTTCTTGTTTATGGTGGCATATGGAATATGAGTGGTACGAGAGCAGAAAAACAGCAACAATAATTGCAGGCGGGGTAGAGTGGAGAGATCTCAAGGAAGTGAAGAAGGAGGGAGATTTATTATCCATCGCAGCAGGAGAGAGACTGTACAGCATACGAATACAGCATGACTACACTGTAGAAAAGCACAGAGTGTGGGATGGCAAGTTGGAAGTAGTTCTGAGAAAAAAAGAGGAAAAGAAATGGATGAGCTTAGAGGGAGAAAGAGTGCTGGCATTTGAAAGACAAAAAGAGGTGCCTGAAGAGAAGGAGGTGCTTTCCAACGATCCTGTGATGAATATGCTGATGGAAGTGTACTCCAATGCCCCAGAAGATGCAAAGAGAGAGATGAACAAATCGTTCTACGAGTCCAAAGGAACAGAGCTCAGAACACACAGCGCCCCTCATAAACACACCAAGAAGTACGAAAGAAAGTAAATGAAAAATGAAAGAAATTAATCATAAAAATAATAAGGTTTCTATTTTTCATTATTGCACCAAAATAAAACAGAGGAATAATGATTTACTATTTATTTTTAATGAACTCTTCAATAATGGATAAGAATAACAGCTCCTGTTCTATTTTCATCCTTTTGCATCTTTTATTCTTTGTTTATTGATAGATAAGTTTGCTATTCTCGGATTACAGCGTTCTATGAGAGCGGGTCTATAGTTGCTATTACTATGTCCGTATTCACCCGGGAGAGAATGGAGAAGTGCGGCTCTGTCACGCTCTTCAGGAGGCCATTGGCGAGCCTTGGAACGAGGAATACTATTCTCTTTATCATCGTAAGAAGCCTTGGGGTTACAGTCACTCTTTCTGCTGGAGGCTTTGGCGAGTCTGTGATGATTGTTACAATGTCATTAGAGTCGATTATTGGTGATTCTGGGAATATCGATGCAATGTGTCCGTCATCTCCTATCCCAAGGAAAGCCAAATCCACTTTTGCATTTTGGAGAAGCTCTTTGTACTCGCTCACCATCTCATCCTGCGGTATCGAAGTATTGTACGGGTGGACTGCGCCTACACCCTGCAGGAAGAGCTCTGCGTCTTTGTAGTTGCTCTGAGGGTCTGTCAGAGGAACGAGTCTTTCGTCTGCGAAGAAAACTGTCCATTCTCTTTTGTTAAGCTGCGCAACTGTGGCGCATTCGAGTATTCGAAGTATCGACCCTCCTGATATCATCAGAGTAAGCGGCTTTTCATTGTACTTGAGCAGCTCTTCATACACTATTGTTTCGAGACTGCTTACAGACAACTTTGTTTTCATAAATAGAAGAAGGAAGAAGCAAATTTTTATGTCCAAATTAGACCCAGAAAAACAACTGTCTGAAGTCTGTGTGGATCTAAACCCAAACGAGCCTGCAGAGATAGAACAGCCGTGCATCTCCTGCGGTGGCCCGGGGGTGCTCAGGCTGCTTATTGTCCCGGATATGTTCTTCCCGGACGCCCTGGTGAGCACTTTCACGTGCAAATCGTGCTCCTTCAGAAATAAGCAAATGGATGAAATGGACACATCATTGAATGGCGTGCGCATCACGTGCTCGCTGGACAAGACGGAAGATCTAAGAAGATACCTGATAGTGCCTGCGCGCGCTAAGATACGGCTGGACTCTGGGGAGCGAGGCGTATCGTACGTGCAGACTGAAGACACAGTGACAACAGTTGAGGCGCTGCTTCGGGGAATATTTGAAAAACTAATTTCCATGGGGAGCATGCCAGAGGACAAGCTCACAGAAGAAGAGCTCGCAGGTCTTGGGGAGTATTCTGATATTGCGGTGTTTTTGCAGAAATCAATGGATGATCTTGACATCGTGCTGAGCATAGAAGACGACAAGGGCGTGGCAAGGGTTATGCCGCTGGGGGCAAACATGCAGCACACGACAAAGGGCGTGGGGTTGGAGTACTACAGAGACGGCGTGGTAGAGATAGAAGAGTACGAAGTGAAGAAAGTTGGCGAAACACCTGAGCACGCCAGCGAAGAAGATCGTGAAGTAGACATATGAAATATTTAATATGAGTAAAGTGTGCAATGTGCTTTGTGAATAAAAACTAATAAAATGTTTACATTCGCTGCTAAATAAAATATCGGTTAGACTTTTTGTTTATTTTCATTGCACAGGGAAAGTATTATCTAAGTAGACAGAGTCAGCTAAATGCATTAGCACTAGCAAAACTGTTTTATACGCTGTTGCTGCTGGGATTCTGTTTAAACTGCCAGCACAAAAATCCTGTAGTGAAGATGTTGAGCATTATGGATGCAATGGTTATCCATATAGTTCTACTCCTGGATTTTCTTGATTTGGATTGGGTAGGTTCAGGAATAAACAGATTATTACTCTTAGTTCAGCTGCTCTTTACAAATTTTCATTATAATCACGGTTGGTAGTAAGTTTGCTTACACACTGTCTAAGCATTCTATGATAGCTATTTTTATGTCTTAAGAGCTAAGAGCACCACAAAGAGCGCATTTACTCCATATATTTCTCTATTTTTAGCAGGCCAGGGTGCATACTGTTCATTTTACAGTGTGCATATTATTTTCTCTTTTCTGTTTTTACAAATGAAAATAACTGCACAGGACAGTAGCACACAGAAAATAGAAGAAGAGGGCGTGGTCATAGAAGGGAATGCCTTTTACAACCCCGCACAGAAGTTCAACCGGTCGCTGACCATAAAAATAATAAATCATTTCATGAAAGTGCGCTCAAAAGATGGAATCGTCTTGCTGGAGTGCATGTCTGCAACTGGTCTCCGAGGAATACGATACATACGAGAGCTAGCTGGGCATAACACAATAGTGATGAACGACATCTCAAAGGATGCATGCTCTGCGATTGTGAAGAATTGCAGTAAAAATGGAATATCTGCTGAGATAGATCGAATAACAGAAACAGAAAAAGTATCGGTGGAGGTGAAGAATGAAGACTGCAGGTCCCTGATGCTCAGTAGAAAGAAGGCCTTTGATGTGATAGACATAGATCCATTTGGAACGTGCGCACCTTTCATCGAAACAGCCATTGAAGGCCTGGCTGATAACGGCTTGCTGTGTGTTACTTCCACTGATACAAAAGTTCTGTGCGATAAGCCCCCCGAGGCTTGCTACAAATACTACGGCTCTGTTTCCATGAACAACTCGTATTCGCACGAGATAGCCATTCGAATTGTGCTTTCGTATATCTCCAGAATAGCTGCTAAATCAGGCAAGCGGATTAAGCCTCTTGTCAGTCTTTCAATGGACTTTTTTATCCGTGTATTTGTTCAGGTTATTCACGATAAACAGGAGTCTACCCCTTCTCTGCTCTGCAATAAACAGTATCTCCTGTGCAGCTGTTTGAACAGACAGGAGATCGCAGTTCTTCGCAAAGAAAACGGAAAAAACGTGTATCGGCACACAAAGATGCCTGACACAACAGAGTGCGCACTGTGCGGTAGGACGTATGGCCTGTATGGGCCGTTCTGGTCAGGCCCAATGCACTGTCCTGTGTTTCTAGAGGGCGTAATACAGGGAATAGACAAAGCGTACATTGAAAGCAAAACGGGAGGAGATAAGATGACAGCCCACACAACAGAACAGATAAACAGAAGAATCCACGGAATGCTAACAATGGCAAAAGAGGAGATGGACAGTGTTTTCTACTACTCAGTGCCGTATGTCTCTTCTGTGCTCTCTTTCCCTGTTCCTCCAATGCCCGCTCTTATTTCTTTTTTGGAGGGAAATGGAATAAAATCATCTCTTACACACTGCAAGCCAAACAGCATAAAAATGAAGGGAAGGGTGGAGTATATTTACATTGCAGTGATACTGTACTACAGAAATATAAAGCCAGAGATATACTCGATATACAACGAAAGGCTTATCGGAGCAAGAAAGGATGTAGACAAAAACACTCACAATCTAATGGTGTACTTAGACAGGTACATTGAAGAGAACACAATCGTAAGTGATTTCACAGTCACAGCAGCAGCAGCTGAAATGACAGCAAGAAAGCATCTAAAGTTTCAAGACAAAAGCGGCTTAGGATGGGGCCCTATGAAGAGATAGCCATCAAGTGCCAAAACATAGATAAGACAATAGAATAAAATACCGGTAAAGACAAAAATTAAACAGATTTACAATCTATTCTATCATTCTTCCTTGTTCATTGATTGGTAGGTGATTGCGCATGATTTGGAGTGACCTCAGATCAATTTTCAGCTCTGAAACTTTCTTTTTAATTTTTTAGCTATTGAGCATCTCTTGGAAGCTAACTGTACACTTTTCTGTGGACTATGAAAATATTTGGCAGTCTTTTTATTACTTTTTTTTGAACAATTCTTATATGCAGAAAAGAAGATACAATGAAGAAGAAGGAACGGGTGAGACCGCGTCAAAAATATCAAATAACCCAGAACAGGCATACGAACTGGCCATAAGGAAGTCAAGGCTGCTGAAAAAAGAAGAGCTTGAGCTAATTACAGACAAAGTATCGTATGGCGAATACTTCAGCAGATACTACGAGGTGTGGATTAAGGAAATGGTGCTGGATGGCTTGCTCGATAAAATGTGGTACGCAGAGAGAGACCTTTGGGTGCTCCAGGGTTATCCTGACTCTTTCATGGAGTTTAGAGACTTTATAGCCAACAAACAGGGCAGCATCAGGCAAGAGTCAAAGAACGCACAAGCTCTTCTGCAGACAGAGCTGTTCGATAGGCTAAAATCAGATGCAACAGATGCAACTCCCATTGTTATCATTAAAAACATAAAAGAAACCGTTTCTATTAGGGAGATACTCTCTGAGCTGTCTGCAAAACTAGAAATAGCAGAACATGCAGTCTCTCAATCGGGAATAGCGGATGGCTACAAAAGAACTCTTTTCATCAGAACAGATATGGATGTGTCAAATTGCAAAAATATCGTATCAGAAGTGCCTTTGTTGACAGAGTCGATAGTGTCTGTGCAGTACCTCCCCACAGCCAGCAGCAGCAGATCCACTGCCCAAATAGGAAAACAGTTCTCGGACAAATACTCGATGCAGCACACAGAGACACAGTGCAAAAACATTCTCCAAAAAATGTCAGAGCTGCTGGGCGTGCCAGAGGTCTACAAAACGGTCTCATCGCTAGAAATGCGCATTCCCAAAGAGGAAACAGCTGATCTCTACATGCTGGCTCTTCGAAAAATCTTTTCGTTTTGCTACTACTGCGGAGTTAAGTACGACAATGCATACGAAATGGCGTTCAAGTGCGGCCTGTACCACCTACGAAGCGAGACAGTCCTGGACGACTCAAATCCAGAAACGCACAGAAAAAAGATGGAGGAGTGCTTTGAAACAGACAGAGTTTCCTTCCTGCAGGCGATACCCAAGGAGATTGACATTCGCACATTCTGCACAGAGGTCAGCGACAAAAAAGAAATAGAGTGCAAATACTGCAACAAAAAGTTTGAAAGCGTAGAGTTTTTCCAGAAGCATCTCGAACGAAAGAAGCACAGATCGTACGAAACAAGCATAAAACTGCACAGTGACTGTCTGCAGTGCATCAACTCTCTCAACTACCAGCTGGTCAATGCAGTGGAGAAAAGGGCTCAGAAGATTCCCCTTGTTATATACGACTATATGTCAAACAATTCGCAGATTATAGAGAATGAAGTGCAGTACGGCGACTTAGATAAGAAGTATACGATACTCCAGGAAGGCATGCCCATAGCCCTGGCAGAGTTCGGACAAGACGAACTGTAAATACAATCTGATATTCATTTCTTTTTATTTTTATCCAGCATTTGATTATTTTCAGTTTATCCATCACTCAGTCAATGAGCTTAATAACAGCTAGAAACACTACCTACACTGCCTACACTACCGCTAAACAAGAATAAAGCAATTGGCTATCTGCCTATTTTTACAGATCATTTATTTATTTATTTTACATTGTGGTTAATAGATCGTATGCACAATACAACAATGGTGTTTCCAATCTTATTTTCATTAGTAGATTTGCTCTTTTTTGGCAGTAATTTGTGTCTTTAGTCTGCTGGCTTTTTAGAGAATGTGATAGTGTTCTTCAGATAATTTTGTTTGTTCTCTCTCATTTTGTTCAGGGTTTTTTGCCTTCTTTCTCCTCCCATCTTTATATTCCTTGAAAGATTTATCATATCTGTCAGGTCTTTTATTGTTTTTATCGCCATCGCCGAATAATTGGAAGCAAGCGCGCTTAGAACTATCTTACTACCGATCATACTATAAAACTGTGCCCCAAACTCGTGCATGTTTATCTCAAACAGCTCCACATATTCAGTGTAATTATCGCGGGGATTTAAGAATGTGCTTATATGCGGGGTGCCCATCCACTCCAGGCCAAGACTTCTTTTCTTTGTGATGAGATCTTTTCTCAGATTTATAGAGGCCGCAGCCATCGACATAAAGTGTCTGTTTACAGCTACGCCATGATACCTATCCATATAGCTGAATAGTTTTTCGACCATTCCGGTGTCTATAATATCCTGCAGGCTTTTTGTATCCCTAACCATCTCCATTGGCATAATAAAAGCTTCGTGTACTTTCTCAGCCGATTTATACGAGAACTTCTTCTTAACTAGATACAATATGTGCTGTGCAGATTTTCTTACATTCTCTACTTTTAGTATATTACTATTGTTGGGAGTATTTTTCATAATTTTTTCATACTCTTGCAGACTAAAATTCGATATGATCTCTTCTGGAATGGTGAGGTACTCTACGGCTGCCATTGTCTCCACTATCATTGCCATCTCTGCAGGGCTCACATCATTGCAGGAGTTGTAGCTGTTTATTATCTCTTTCTTTTTCAGGATCAAATCGGCAAGGTTTTCCATCTTCATTCCCATTCTTTCTTTGTATATTTCCTCCTCCTCTTTTGCATTTGCAGGCGCGTAGTATTTTTTGTAGTTTAATCCGTTATTGTAGCTCGGATATCCACCTGCCGCATATTTGCACTCATCGGTAGCTACTATACCCTCTTCAACGGCTTCTGCTGCGCTGTTGTAGCACGTGATGTACATCTGCGGATTTTCTTCCACATACCTGTTCATGTACAGCACATTCAAGTTCTTCTTTTGCGGCCCAATTGCCTCTATGTCTTTGCTCAGGATCCTCCTGTTCAGGGTGGAGATGGGCACTTCCATCTCGACGGGCGTTAAAAGCTTTTCTTCTATTTTCTCAATGCATGTGTCTATTTTTTCATTTTGTTTTTTTATTATTTTCACATTTTCAGAAAATACAGTTTCTGTCTTGTTTCGACTTGCATTTCTATTAAGATGGAATTTTTTTATTGCACTTTCCTCTCTCTTCTGCCTCTGCTCAATTATATCAGCATCTGTGGCAGTTTCGTTGCTGAACATACGGTTTATTCTGATGGCGCTGGATAGCTTCGCCTGAAAGTTATTTGCATTGAGAACCACTGCATCAACAACACCTTTTATCTTTTCTGTTAACTTTGTGTACGGCTCTGCATCATACATCCCTATCTCGTAGATATTTGTGAAAACATCTTCCATCCGCTCATGTGTCGCAGTGATAATCTTGAGAGTGTTATTGCAGATTGATTTTATGTTTTTAATGAAAGATTTGATGCTAGGAACAGAAACAGCAGTCTTGTGGTACTCGTGGTCTGCACTTTCATAGACATTTATCACTAGTTTTATCGAATATAGATGCGCTTTCACTAGATCATTCAAACTCTCCGAATTCTTCAGGCACGAATAGACTGCAGATCCCTCCAGAAAGTCTTTTATTTCTGCTGCCACAATGTAGATGCTGTTCAGAAGATACTCCAAGCGCAGATCACTCGTATTGACACAGCTAGCTGCTGTGGTAGTGCAATTTATAGGGCTATTGCTACTCTCTGCTATCTTGCCAATTAATGGATTAGCTTCTGCTGTTCTATTCTCATTTTCAACTCTAGCTAGACTTATGTCTCCACAGCATCTGGATAGTACTGTGTTTTTATTTTTGGCAATTTGGCTATTATTAGCTACTGTCTCCGGTACTGCAGAATATTTGTACAGTTCGTGAATGAGAGAGTGTGCTTCTTCTATTTCTTCTCTGTATGTTTTTATGTATTTGCCAATGATGTATATCTTTTGATTGATGCTGTTGTACTGATTCAGAAGCGCTCCTTTGAACATTGTGTTGGATGACACGATTATGTTGCGAAGAGTGTGCAGCTTCAAGCCGCTGAGGTAGTCTATGTTCTGGATTCCGTTGCTGAGCGAGATGGCAGAGTGCGCATATATTCCTGTCTTTAGCTCGTATTTTGAAAACGTTTTTTCTTTGCTTCTGGCTGCATCTCGGCTTCTTTCTGGGCTGCTATGCGCTAGCAACTGCCATATTTCTTTTTGTTTTTTCATGTACTCATTGGCTGTTTCGTCTGTTTTTATAAACTCGCCGTATGCCAAGAGGAGCGGCTTATTTAAACACACGTATCTGTTGTCCTTTGATATCTGCAGGAGATTGAAATCCATGATGTAGTCCACTTGTGCATCCTTAAGAATTTCACTAATTCCGCGCTCATAGCATTCTATGGCTCTATTCTTAGGATGGCTGCGGAAATAATCTGAGTTTACTATAAATCTGTTGGTGTTTTCGCTGAACACTTGGCTGATGGCGCAGATAATCAGGAAAGCAAAGAGCACAGCAGCACAGACTATCTTGAGAAAGTTCATTGTAATTTTGCAGCATGGATAGTTTTATATTTTGAAAGTGATAAGGATCAAGATAGACAAACCCTGTGACGCATTTTATTTTCTGATGCACTTCTGCTCTGATCATTGGATATTTAATTTTAACGAGAACATTGCTTTTCTAATTTTCTGAATTTGGGTGATTTATTTTTTGTGCTTTATAAACAGGAAATAGGAAAACATCCATGTACCTTGGAGAGTATGCAATGAAGAGCCTGGACAAAAGGTTTAGATACACAAATAGCTACATACGCGACATACTGGTCTACAGATTTCAGAGAAGGCCCATTTTAAAATCGCTCATGGAGGTTGTTTTTAATGGCATCTTAAGCATTTTTCTGCTGGCTATGGTTGAGTCGTTTATTTATTTCTTTTTCGGATCTCTGCCCATCTATGCCTTTTCTTCTGTGTATTCCATAATGCGGCCGTCTTATATGAAGCCATACGACAGAGAGATAAAGAAACACCTGTATCTCCTTACTACCTTATTCTGCATAACATCAGAGCTCTTTGTGCAGTGCTGCGTGTTCTATGCTCTAACAATGAGCTACTACAAGACGGTGAAAGGAACAACATTTTTAAACTATTTTGGCTCATTCTGTTTCTATGGCGCGTGCATAGCCTGTGGCATAGCTCTGAACTGGCTCTTTATCGACACGCTCGGAGACCTACTGAGTCTGATAAATATAAAAACACTTGCAGGAAAAATAGTCCTGAGCTTCATCATTGCCTCGATTGTTTCTGTGCTGGTGGTAGAGTTTAAAGGAGTCTGCAGAAAGATGAAAGAAAAAGGAAAGTCGTTTTCACTGCTGCTGTACACCGGCCTGATTATCACAAGCATGTCTATGCTCTTGATTTGGTTTGGAATTGACTTTGCCGTTCCATTTCTCGAATATACCCATGGCTTGTGCAGAGGCGTGCTGAGAGAAGTGCTTAGTTAGAATAAAAGTATATATTTAGTTATCTGTTGCCTTTTCTTACGGCTATTACACGCCCATCTATTCTCTACAATACGATCTATCATTTTATAAGTGCTAAATCTCTTGATATTTGATGAAAATTTTAACAATAATTTTGATTTTAATATTTTATTGATACAGTCAGTGCGCAATCTATAGCAGCTCAGACAGCGCATTCACCACCTCCTCCGACGCATGGACTGATGCTTTTCTATCACTGAATGACTCAACAGACACAAATGTCTCCGATGTAAACAGAACCATGTTATTCTGTGCTATATTCAGTGAAAGTGCGCTGATCACTTCATCAGTGACTATTGCTGCCCTGTATATATCCCCAGTCTCTGTAAGGATGAATAGCGTATCTGATCTTTCTATCAAAGATAGCGATACTCTTTC
Organism: Nematocida minor; assembly: GCF_024244105.1. Classification (NCBI taxonomy): domain Eukaryota; kingdom Fungi; phylum Microsporidia; genus Nematocida; species Nematocida minor. Next base: position 29,653 of record NW_026250380.1, on the reverse strand, counting down.
TATTTTCACCACTCCCGACGGCAGCGATACAGATAGAAGTTTTCTGCAGTGGTTGTCAGATGTGTGCAGCACAGAAACAGAGCCGCCTTCTTCGTGCGTGTATCCCAATAGAGAATATTCGCTATTAAACAGGCCCAGCGACTTGTGATTGCTTTTCATTCTGTCGATGTATACGGATGCCATGTTGACTGGCAGTTTGCTTTCTGCATCCAACCCGTACATTTTTATCTGTGAAAGCACGCATTCTATCAGATGTCCTCTGCTTATCTGATACTTTGCATCTACTGGCTGTACAACACTCTGCGCTCTTTTTATCCTGGAGTTAGATACCGTGTATATCATTAGACCGTCTGTTGTTGTGCAGTATATCGCGCTCTTCTGTCTGCTTATTGATAAGATATTCACTGATTCTGTTGATATTCTCGATATTTCTGCTATTTTATCATTTTTTACTTCCAGCAAAACTAGGGCAAACCCACTCATTGTATTTACTCCCATGACTATTCGGCTTTGCATCCTCATTGCATGCACACCGTACACATTATCATACGATACTACATCCAGAAGGGCTGTACCGCAGTACAGTTTAACATAAATGCTCTGTTCAGTTTCCAGTGAGACATCCTCTGCTGTTCCAATTTTTCTATCTTTGCTTGAGAGAATAACCATACACCCGTCCAGAGGTACAAAGTCCAGGATGTCTTCCTTGTACAGAGTGTCTGTGCTTACATACTCACTCTCTTTTGCGTGGCTGTTCTTGCTATCTGCTAATGCATAAAATACTAGATAGTGAGTATTTTTATCGGGAGAATATACAATTAAGCGGTTCTCCATGGAAAAACAGGCTACTCCATGCGATCCAATGTTCTCTATGTATTCAGCCTGCACTACTCCCATTCTATTCGTGTGCACCACTATTGTGCTGTTGGTTGTATTGATCAGCACCGAGTTGTTCTCGTATAAAATATTTTTTATGATAACAGATCCTGTGTGCACATTGTACTTATTGGCACCGGAGACACACCAAAGGCTGCCGTCGTACTTGTGCAATAGATACTCCGTCTCATTGATGGGAAGGACTCTTCTTCCTGCAATTGATAGAGTGTGGGATGCATTTGACTTAGTGAACAAAACCGTTGTGCTAGACTCTTCTCCTATTATAATCCTGTGTTTGTAAATGCACAGTGAAATAGCCATGTACTTTCCCAAATACTTAACTTTGCTCTCCAGATAGTCCCAAGTGTACACGCCATCCACCGTACAGAACACTAACTCGCTCTCGTACATGTCAGCACATACTACTATGTTGTTGCTGTTATTATTTCCATTACTGGCAATATTATCATGATTACTGTGAGAATGTGTGATAAATACTTCATTTTCATTATCTGTCTTCTTATGGTAGCTGCAGCTCATGCAGTGCTCATACGTACTGCCTCCTTCGTGTCTTCCTATTACTCCTGTTCTGCTCATGAAGTATACGCCTTTGTCATAGACAGCACAGACTGCCATGTCTCCCCATACTTTCACGCTTTCTTTATACTTTACATCTTCTTTGTAGAACAGTATTTCCATTCTGTCTTTGTACTCCACAAGAATGGTTGATCCGCTGCTCTTTATCTGTCTTGGAGCACCTTCTATCTCCACTCTTCCGCACTCTGTCTTTTTCCTTCTTCTTTCGATCTTTGCGATGGCATTTCCGTTTCCTTCTTCTTTTAGGGCATATACAGGCGTAGTGCCGTACTCTTCAAATACCTTTATATTTTTTATTTTACTTCCTTTTCGGATTCTTCGGATTTTTCCGTCTTCTAGCACCCCCATCTCTCCTCTTCTGTTGTATACATACGCACACTCGCCATTTCTTACGATGTACTCGCTGATTATTCCATTGGCATTGATGTATCCCGTTACAACAAAATCGCTCAAACTGAGCATACATATTTCATCCGTTAGCATACTCAGAGCACACTTGTCTTCAGACAGTATGGAGATCGCTCTGACCAAGGGCCCGCCAAAACACATGCTCTTTACGTTGCTGATCATTGAGCTGTTTGCGCCTGTTGGCTGCGCTGTGTCTGAGTACAAAAGCAGTCTCTCTTTTTCCACTGCTAGAAACCCCTTATTCGGTGTGCTGCATATTCTGTACACTTTCTTAGACACAGACACTTGGCCTATTTCTTCAAGTGTGCTGTTTATTCCGATGGTGCGCACTACTCTTCCGTCATGCGACGACAAAAGAAGAATAAACTCTGTGTCCTTTGAATAGTCCACGGACATATCCACTATCTGGTGCCCATACGGATTGTATCTGTGCATTTTCTGTGTTTTTATGTTGTAGATCAACACTTCGTTATCTACAAGAATAAATATTTTTGAGTTTTTAAGCCACGCCTCTTTTACTGCAACATTCTCCAGGTCCATTTGCACTATATTCGATACTTTCATGTTTTTTATTGTGCATATGCCTGTGCTCAGTATCACAAATACCTCTTCGCTATTTGACACAGCCCATTCGATTTGGCTGTTTAATTTGAGGACATTCTCTGTTCCCAGAAATTCAACAGTGTCATCGTACACTACATACGCGCCTTCTTTAACGCATCCTGCGCACTTGATGGCAGGCGACTGGCTTATTCTCTCTAGAAAGAAGCCCTTCATGATGTCTCAAAAAAAAACTTACTTTTTATTATTATGAGAGTAGACATACTTGGAGAAAGAGACAAGTCCGAGGACTCTCTTCTGTCGATAGTCTACACAGGAAGCACAAAGGGCATATACTCGCTCAGCATAAACAGCAATCCATTGCCAAAAGTAGAAGTAGAGCCAGCAGAAGACCTATCTGCCCTCCAAAGTGATCTGGAGACAGTTTTAACGGAAATAATAAAACCGCACGACAGATTCTCGTACAAACTCCAAATAAACCTGCTCCAAAAAGAAGCCAGCACAATCGAGCTATTCACAGATGCCATCACAGCCATATCCATTTTAATTAGCAAGCTACAAATAGAAGCAAAAGACACACCTGTTGCGTACACAAAAGAGTACCCGAATGGGACAATGTGTATTTGCAAAGGATACTTCCGAAATACCGTTATTTTTGCAAAAATAAATGGAGCACTCTCAGAAACAGATGTAGCACATGCTATGGAGCATATTCCCAGCACTAGGATAGAAGAACTAGTATCATTACTAAGCAAATAGCGATACCATTACATTGCCCTGTAGTATTTACTAAATAAACCACCAAATTATCTTCAGACCAATTCTCTTATTGACTTTTATTACATCAGACATGATGTTGTAGCTCCTTCATGAAATTACCATACTTATACCATTTTACTAAGTCTCCAATATCTTACCATCTGAAATAGTTTGCTGGTGCCTCCTACAGTGCCAATAAATTATTTTCTGGATAAAAATAAACATTAGCTGGCTTTGTTTGAATTACTTTTTAATAATGGTTCAGGAGAAGCAGAGCTGGCTTAAGAACGTGTTTGACTCTGAATACTTTGCGTTTTGGATGGCACTCACGTGCTTGGCAAGATACAAGGAGAGATCAATACACCAATACATGTGCTACAACATTCTCAAAACAAGAAAGAAAGAAGCCATTACTTACTATCCCCAGCTTTTCCATCTTATGCTCGTAGAGGATGGAAGTCTGTGGAACAGGCCTATCTTCAGAATGCTTCACAAGATATCCAAGACAGACAGACACTTTGCCACCATTCTGTCGATGTACTCTGTCTCTGTGGCTGATTCTTTTCCTTCTTCCCACGAGAGATACAGAATATGCATGGATTTTTCAGAGTCAATAATCATCCACGGAGCACTCCCTGGAAAAAAGATAAAAGAGTACAAGATAAAGAGCACTTTGTACACGCAGTATCTCCGAATGACGTACGGATCCAAAGTAGGGCTGTCTCCCAGCACCGAGCACATGCTGCACCAGCAAAAACAGTTCTACTCTTTGCCCGTTAAAAAAGAGAAAAAAAAGAAAGAAACAAGAAAAGTATCGATAAAGGCAGCGATTGCTGCTCTGCTTTCAGGGCTGGCAGCAGTTACAGATGCAGTGCAGCACGAGTTTCTTTTGGACACAGCCGAGACGAACATGGCATACGGTAAGAGACGCGTCCAGTACAAGAACGAAGCAGAAAGATCACTAGCTAGGTTATCTAGAGAGTCAAAAGAGGCAAATTTCATCAGCAAATTAAACACCATTTCCAACTCGCTGATACCGATAGCCAAGGGAATGAGGGAGCAGGCCCTGATTACAGAGCTGAACCTGATGAATTTGTATCTGCCCGAGCCAATATGCATGGCGATTCTGTGCGATGGAGTTTCTCACAGGAGCATTCTTACGCTTTCGGTAGAGCTATCAAAGACTCTCGACTCTGCCACACGCGCGCCTTTTATGCTGGTCTATGAGTCTGCGCAGGAAGAGGGAAACAAAATTGTCCGATCAATTGAGCAAAATAAATCGCCGATGCTTTTCAAAGAGGTGGAAAACGAAAGCACAGACGGAAAACAGGAAACAAAAGAAAGGATCTTCAAAACAGCCATTCGAATACTCAGCGGGCTGAAGGAGCTGGACAACAGTGCGCACGTGGATCTGGACATTCTTGCAATAAAAACAAGAGTGATCCGAAAAATATACAACATGCACACTCCGCAGTACATTACCACAAAAGGAAATAAAATAGAAGAGTGGGAAGATGCAGAAAAAGAAGCTCGAAGGAAGTCGCCGTACAAAGAGATGGATGGATGGGCGCTAAATTCAATAATAGTCAAAACAGGGTCAGATATGAAACAGGAGCAGCTTACTTCGCAGATACTTCGGATAATAGAGAGCATATGGAAGAACGATGGAATAGATTTATTATTAAACCCGTACAAAACACTCGTCACGGGAAGAGACTCGGGAATAATAGAAACAATTCTCGGAGCAAAGTCCATCCACCAAATAAAAAAACAGATAAAGGAAAAAGGCCCGGGGTACAGCCAGAGCATCATGGAGTACTACAAAGACACATGGGGGAGTGACTTAGAGAGTGCTCGAGAGCTGTTTTTTAGAAGCCTTGTTGGGTATTCTCTTGTTTCGTATATCCTGCAGATAAAAGACAGACACAATGGAAACATTTTGATAGGCAGCAAAGGAGAGCTGTTTCACATAGACTTTGGCTTTGTTCTGGGCACGCATCCAGGGTTTTACTCTGTCGAGTCGGCTCCGTTCAAGTTCTCTGTGGAGTATGCAGAGATAGCAGGAAAAGAGAGGATGAGCCGATTTAAAGAAGAGTTTTTAAAGGGGTTTCTGTCTCTTCGCAAGAACATGGACCACATCATAATTCTGGTAGAAAGCGTATCGAAGTCGGGAGGAATATTAACGATAAGCCAAGCATCTGTGCACTCTCTCAGGGAAAGGTTCGAGCCTGGGCTGACTGTGGAAGAGTTCTCCGAGCACGTATCAGAAATAGTTGACAGAGGCATGAAGAATGTGTTTACAGACATATACGACTCGCTGCAGTACTATACGCAGGGATACTGCAAATAGAATCTGAGAATAAGAAATATAAATAAATTATTATACAGAACATTCAGAAGTTTAGTGAATATGAGTAAGCGGTTATAGATTGATAGTGATAGATAGATAGATTAATTGATTATTGATTGGTGAATGCAGCTTGATAAGACAGTTAGTGATAGAAATACAAATATTTTATTGAAGAACTGGAGGTTGGTACTCTGAAAGGAATAATCTACTGATTTAGTGGCTCATTTATCTGCTAAGGTAATTCAGAAAGAAAGTGTATACTTGCTGAGACTGTAGAGTATTGTTTTCAACTGTGTTAAATATTGTTAGTTTATGTTTATTGTTTATTTGTGATAAATCACACTACTTTTTCATGCTGATTTCTCTTTATTGTTTCTGCCGTATTATTTTTATAATATTCTGTTTGTCTTCTTCTGGGAGAGCGCTCCACGCTCCTGCCACGATGGTCCCTGGCCCCAGACTGCATATATTTCTAGCATAGTCGTATGGGTCAATCGCATCCAGCGGTGTTTCAAATGACGGGTCTTCATCGAAGCACTCTGTTTCTCCATAGCTCTCTTCGTCCTCGTAATCGAGCTCATTCTCGTTTTTCAGCGCTTCTCTTCTGGCAAGGGCCTCTGGGAACGACTCAATTGCGAATATAAAAACTTTCATAAGAGTTTCCACGGATATTTCCGAGGGCAGGCTCTTCTCCTGCTGGGAGATGAGTATCCCGCTGGAGAGAAGAAGAAGCTTCAGGTCGTGCACTCTTTCGAACTTTTTGTACGAGCTGTCCAGGCTTCCAAAGACAAAAGACGTTACTTTCAGCTCGTGGAGGGCCGAGATAGTGTGCCCGGGCATGAGAATGATAGAGCACAGCACTATCTCTATGGCAGAAATAAGCGCAGCAGATGATTCAAGCATTTCCCTGTCTGAGAGAACAAGAGTAACAGCTGCCTTAATGAACTCTCCCAGCTTATCTCCCAGCAATCTTGACGCGTTGAGGAGAATGCTCTCAATTATTCTGCAGAGGTACGGGAAGTCGTAGTCCGTGATAATTCCCTGCATCATTTCCGAGAGAATCGAGAAAATAACGTGCAAGTACTTCAGCATTCCCTCTTTTCCGTACGTTATAAAGTTGTCAAAAACACTCGACAGCTCGTTGATGTATATGGCCATGTCGTCTATGGGCATCTTCAGGATGATCTCAAGTATTTCGTAGAGGCCATCAACGCTCTTCAGGTTGTACGAGGCCACCACGAGGAGAGGGAAGAGATCTGGGAAGAAGTCTGGGTACTCTGTGCCCACAGTGATGATCATTTTGCGCACAGGCTGCATGATGGCTAGAACACTCTCTGGGGACTTTCCAACTGAGTCAATGAGAGTTGTGATGGTTCTGATGTATCCATCGATCACTTCGTATCTTTCCTCTGGCTCTTCTTCTCCATTCTCTCCCTCCTGTGCTGATTCTTTGAGCAGAGACACTATCGAACCTGAAATTGCTTCAGCAATTCCCGGGGCAATGGTGGATGACTCTTCAGCGCACATCATGATGACGTCTTCCAGTGTTGTAGCCAGTGCTTCTATTTGTATTCTGTTCGAGAGGTCTAGAAGAAGCCTGATGAACTCTGGAATGTACTGCTTCAGTTTGGCCTGCATTGAGTCAACGGCCAGGATATTCGGGAGACACAGCGCGCTTTCCACGACCACTCCAAGATCCTTTGACTTAACTGCATCCATAAATGGATCAAGGACCTCTTTTGGCATGCCCCCATAGTAGCTCAGATGGTGCAGCGTGGAGAATGCTATGTACTTGATGATCGCGTGCGGTGCGGATATGTCGTTAATGATGATGCTAAAAACGGTTTCATTGTTTCGGATGTACTTTCCTGCTATTTTGAACAAGCACAGGCCCCCGTATCTCATTCTCACTGCCTCAACGGGTGGTGACTGTGTCGCTGTGTATGCTGATATTTCGTTAATGATCACGTTGAAAAGGTACTCAAATAGCTGCTTATCAGGAGAGTTGTTTGCTTTCTTGGCAATGTCCAGGAAGAGCTCTGATGCAAGGGTGGCTGCATTCTTTATGTATCTTGCCTCGTTTTCTCGCATAAAGTCAATCTGACACGCGTCCCACGAGTCTTCCATCTCTTCGGTGAACGACACTGCAGGGAGAATGAACTGTGTGGTGATCATCGGTGTGTCATTTTTAACTATCTCCCATCCTGCGCTCTTGCTAATGATGTTGCGGACCATCTCAAACGCCTGTGCTTCTACTTTTGGAGAGTTTCCTGCTTTTCCGTATGCTGTGAGTATCTCAACCGATTTCTTGTACAGCAGAGAGAGGACATCGGATCTTTCAAAAAGGGCAAACGATGGGAGGTCTTTCTTCTTTTTCGTTTTTTTGATGAGCCCGTTAATGACCATGCAGGACCACTTTACCGCTGACGCAGATGCAAATAGAGAGGTAATGGTGAGATCTACCACAGAGATGAGGTTCTGCACGAACACGGGCTGTTTGAAGACATTGGGGAGCATGTAGCTCTCGCAGGAGTGCCCAAGCACCTTCATTGCAAACGCTGCCATCTCTGCGTTTGCTGTTTTCACCGACGTTACGATGATGTTCAGCAGAGTGTCTCCCACGGGATCAAAGAGCATTTCAAACTCTTTTTCTGCTTTGTACTCCTCTATGAAGCCCAGGACGATTTTGTTCAGTATTTTTAGCCCTATCATCACAGCAGAGGGATCGGCGCTTTTAACGAGCTCTTCTGTTTTTTTTATGATGGGCGCCCACTGCTCTACCTCTTCGCTTTTCAGAATAAACTGCAGAGAAACCAGGAGCTGTTTTTCCCCTTCTTTTGAGGCTGTGTGCAGGATGTACGGGAACTCTTTGATGATCGATGCCTTGTCAAAGCCGTCGACACTCCAGAACTTTTCCAGATATCTTCTGAAGTAGAGGGCTGTGAACATTCTAACGGAGGCATCTGCGTCGCTGGCAGACAGCTCGAGGAGGGTGGTGAGGAACCCTGGCCTTCTGCTGATTTCCTCGAGCTCTTTTTCTGCTCTTTTTTTTATGTTTATGTCTGGCTGCATTGTCATTCTAACGCACTCTCTTAGTAAATTTACTTCGGGCTTTAGTGTCATTAATAGTAGGGGGTAAATTTTTTCATATTTACGAATGAATTGCTTTAGCGTGGAGAGATTCAAAGAGGAAGGGTTCGAAATAAAAGAGTTTCTCGAGGAGCTGTACGAAGAGTGCAGGAGGAAAGAGGGGAGCACGTGCGACAAGATAAAAAAAGAGCTCGAGACAATAAAGGACGCCTTGGCATACAAGGAAACAGAGCTGAAAGAGAAGAAGGTGTATTACTCTGACAGGAGCAAAATAGAGGAGATCAGCAACTCTCTATCGTCGATTGAATTGTCGAAGTACAGCAATGAATTCATAAGAGTGTGCAAAGAGAGGGATGCCTTCCTTAAAAGGAATAGGTTTATCTCGTACTTTACAGCAGTGGAGAAGAATACGCTGATGGAGATAGCAGAAACAGAGAAAGAAACGAGACTTCAGGAAATAGCCGAGTTTGTAGATCTGCTGACAGGAAGCAATAAGTATGCGAACCACAAGAGAAAAAGCACGGATGGCTCGATAGGGTCATCCATTACACATGCCATAAAAAGTCTTAATCCATTCAGTCATAGCAATGGCAATAGTAACGGCGGAAATAGCAAAAATGACAGTAATAATGGAAATAGTGTAAAGAGTGAAAGCAGCAAAAATGACGATAAAAATAGCTTATACAACGGAAATAATAACGGAAACACTAGTGCAAACAGTGCTAATGTTTTACATGATGGCGTAGAGGGCGGTGAGAGTGCCGCTGTCTCTGATAGTATGCAAGAAAGGCTTGATGGGTACAAAAAAGACCTGCTTTCTCTTGCGATGTCCAGCTACAACAGCTGCATTTCGAGCGGGAACCACGAACTGGCTAAAAAATATGCTAGTGTGTGCTGTGTGCTTGGAAACACCTCGTATCCGATCGACTATCTGGTAAATAACGACAAAGCCATGCCTGAGTTTCCCTCTATGATCGTTACAGAGATTGACCTGCTTAAAGAGAACGCTCTGCACGATCTAGCAAAATATTTAGACACTTTGCAAGAGCACATAGAAGAAAAAGTGGAAATGATCAAAGACATATTCATAAACAACCAGTACATTGCACCAGGACAGCCGAGTAGCAGCAACATTATTGCAGAGATATACGAAGTAGTGCGGCATCTTTTTAAAAGACTCTTTTCTCCCGTGGGAAGTAGCATTGCTTCGATAAGCGATCCTGTGGAATATCTCATAACGGTAGAAACCGTTCTATCGCACGGAGCAATAATTAAAGAGAGAGTGTCGTATATCCTGCCTGATGTGCGCGATAAAATATGCAAATATTCTGTGCTCTCTCTGTCCGAAGACGAGCTCCTTGGAAGAGAGATGGAAAGCATGAACTTAATAGTGAACGGGCTGATTAAGGCAGTTAGCTCGGGAAAAAGCTCGCTAAAGTACAAGATAAATGGAGAAGTGCTCACACAGCTTAGATCACCGTTAGAAAGCGTTTTCAAGTACATGGCCGTGTGTAGTAGAATATCCATGCGGTGTAATAAGCTGTCTTACAGCAGCAAAGTGGCTGATCAGATATACCAGACACAAATCCATGGGTTTACTCTTCTGATGAACTCGATATTCAGCACAAAGTATGCTCCTTATTTGGGAACCAGCTTGCATCTCAATTTGTACCTCTGCATAAAAACATTCTACAAGAAATTAACTAGCAAGTGTGGAAATGAGAAGAGTATTAGCAAAATAATCAGCCAGCTGAACAAGGAAGAAGGCGCGAGGAATAGAAGCATACTCAACAATGAGATGGCACACCTAGTTAAGAAATTGGATAAGTACCTGGATGAGTACAAATCAGAAGAGACAGTTGAGCTAATGAACAAGTCGTTTGCGCACCTAGTAGACACGCCCATTCTCAGCACTGTTGTAAATGAAACACTGGAAATATTCTCTTCGAAAATAAAAGAAAAAGCATTTACAAGGTCGTCCATCAAGGAGGTAAAAAGCATGCTGGAGTATATAACTGTGTTTTACAAAAGCATAAAAGTTCTCAAGACAACGGAAGTAGAAAAGAAAGTGCGGAAGATAAAAATGCTAGTCGAAGGAGTGCTGGTAGACAGCGAAGATGTAGATAGGATACTAGACGTGTCCAGAGCCACAAGAGAAGAAGAGCAGATGCTCAGGAGGCTGCGGGAGAGAGTGAAAAATAAATGAGCAAAATTAACAAAAATATTTATGCCAGAAGATGAAAGAAGAAAAAGAGCAGACGATTTGAGCAATTCCATAATTCAGCTGATAAACCAGATGAGAGACGTCGCAGATGGTCTCTACAGGCACAGCTACGACATAGAAACAGAAATACCGCAGATCAACAAGGCGGTCATAAGCAGCATAGAAAAAACTGTAAATACGATAAAGGGAGAGCTGCTGGTGTCAGACGAGCTTGTAAAATATACACAAAACAAAGATAGCGATGTGAATGTGCTTTTGGAGTACATAAAAGAGAAGGAAGAGGAAATGAGCGAGCTCACAAACAAGGCAAAAGGAAAGTCCAAGTACTTCAAAATGTTCTATAACGGGATAATAAAGAAGGAAGAATAAATGTTTCCGGTCTCCTGGTCATTTGGCTTGTTTATGTACGGTAATAAATTATTTTGTGTTTTATTTTTATTTCTTTCTCTGTTACTGTTCTACTGCTATTCCACTAGAAGAGCTATCCCATCTACTAAACACATGATTATTTCGTAACTATCTCTTATTTTACAGCTGTTCATTTATCTTTACCATCTACATCTGTTCTCTTTGTTTCTCTTGTGCAATCTTCTAGTTTGTGAAATATTCATTGCACTTTTTCATTTTTCTATCCTTGCTTATACTTGCCATCTTTTAATATTTTTTTATGGGAGCGTTGAAGAAGTATTTTCTGGAGTATCTGCCTGCGAAGTATTCCATTGCTGATATCCACGCCAGGAGTACAATGAAAATGCCTAAATATTCGCTAGGGATCGGTGCACTATTGCTCTCTGGCCTATTTTTCAGAAGCAAAACAGGAGGAAGAGTGCTGAGCGAAATGTACAAAATTGGGTTTGCTGATAAACTGCGCGGCGAAGAACTTCCTGAACAGGGCGAAAACAAGCTGCCCACTGTTCTTATAGACATTGAAGACATTTTGCTGAGCAAAACATGGTCATTCGCAATCCTCGGGTACGAGTACAAGATAAGGCCAAACGCAGAAGCCTTTCTTTTCCAGCTCTCAAACGAGTACGAAATTGTAGGAATATCATCACTTCCGAACGAAATGACGAACGAGATCCTGCTGAAACTAGATCCATACGGGTGCATAAAGTACAGAATGCACGTACCCAACAGAGACAAGCTGAATTTGAAAGCTTTGAACAGAAACCTGAACAGCTTAATAAGAGTGCGAAGTAAATCAGAGAGCGAAAACGATCTGTCAGTTGATAAATGGGATGGATTCAATACGTCCAATGATCTGATGAGTCTACTAGACTTTCTACTAAACCTGAAGCAGATCAGTCCAGAGGACTTCACAGGCACAATACAGTCGTACAAAAACAAGCCATTCACAAAAAAGTACGAAGAAGACAGAAAAACACTCTATCCATTAAAAAGGCAGTACATTTTGTTTAAAAACCCAAACGCAGCTGAGGAATACGCAGAAAGAATAAACAGGAAGAGAATAGAAGAGTACGAAGTGGCAAAGGAGTATATAGAAAATCAGATGAGAATAGATAAGATAGGGAGTAAAAATAAATGATAGACAGTTAGACATCTAACAGCAGATTTATACAATAGATGGTATTTTATTTTGCTTTTTCTTTCGCTTTCATTCTTCGCTTGCTTGTGCTATATTTGTTTTACTTCTGTGTACTCTTTTTTTAGGGCTTCCAAGTCTTCTCTTTTGAACTTCTTTGGGAGCAGGAGGACTTGGCTGATTCTTTCGGGCTGTGTTTTTTCTTCATTTGTGAATTTGTTTTTTATTTGCTTTCTTGTTTTATCTGTAAACACTCTCTCCAGCAACGTAAAATCAGTACCGCACAAAGAGAGCGCCCTGTAGAAGAGAATTGTCTCTTCTTTTGTCCATCTACTTCTGGCACTGTGCTGTCTTCCGTATGAAAATGCGGTAATTCGGTCTTCTATGACCTCTGCTTTTGAGCCAGCATTTCCTTCGTTCATTACTACTTTGCCGTCTACAATAATCAAGCTGTCCTTTGGCTGTTCTTCTGCTGTGCTCTGTCTTTTCTTTTTCTGGCACTTTTTGCTCGCTGGGAAGTTCCTGTTTTCTAGAAAGTGTGCAAGTGGCTGTTTTGCCGTATTTTCCATTTTTAAAATTTTTCACTCTCGTCCGCTTAAACCATCCGATTACACCCCAAAAACACGCAGAAAATAAGCATCAACAGAGACTAAGAATAGCCAGACAGATGAGATAACTCGCTGCTGTAACTCCAGAACACTACATAAATGCGTTCTTATCGGTCTTAGATTGCTATTGTAGATAGTTTATCCCATCATCACCGAGCCATAATTGATGGCCTTCTACTCATAATCAGAGAATGCAAACTGTATCTGAAAATACTCTGTGTACGTATTTGTTCAATAAAACTGTATCTATTTATTAATTATATCTGTTTTGTCCAGTACTTCTTCACTCTCTCCAGCATAACTTTAAGATATACCTCGTCTCTTGACAGAATCTCTGCCTCTAGCTCCAGTCTATCGCTTGTAAAGTATCCTCTGGCTATCAGCCCCAGCGACATCAGATCGGTCAGTCTTCTGAACACCGTGTCCTTGGATATTTTTTTGAAATGCGGAACATTGTTTACTCTTCTTTCAAACTCCTCGTAGACGCTGCACAGAGTCACTCTCTTTATTGTCGCAGCCATGAGAATAATCAGGTGGATGGAGTTGAGGAGCTTATACGGATTGGGCTCTTTTACATCGTAGATGTACTTGAAAAAGCGGAGAGACATCCCCTCGTACGAATTATCCATGAGATACGAGAAGTGCACAAACTCCTCCAAGTTACTGTTTATCCTTGGAAAGTCGAAGGAAACAGACTTCTTCCCATACTCTTCCTCTTTCTCCTTTAGCACTTCTATCACTCTGCTGAAAATCTTGATGTACGCGTTCTCCTGCAGCTCTTTAACGTACGCTTTTATCCCGTCCATTCTGCTTACTATTCTTTTGTCTAGTTTCATCATATCTGCCACTCTCGGTATTTGGAAAATAAATTTGCTTTTTGCCATTCCCAGGGGATTTGTTTTCTCCAGGACTCTGTACAGGATGGACCGCGTTTTCTTCAGACTATTCGATGAAAGATCGAAGAGATGGATGTTTTCTATGTCGTACGATATCTTTTTAACGAGCGCATCCAGCGATCTGGCAGTTACGTTGGCAACTACCGCTGTGATGTGGTCTGTTATTTTCTTGGGCCCGTATATCCATATTTTCTCGCTTTCCTCTGAGTTCAGCCTGAGAATGATGGTCTCAATGACGGAGATGTATCTTGTCTCCACCTCCTGAGCGTATGCCATGTTTAAGATTTCCGGAATAGTGGACAGTCCGTGAAAAGGGTCTTCATTCACCGGCTGCTCATTTTCTTGCTCCACTTTAATCTTCTTAATCGGCCGAATGGTCATTACGAGAATAGAAGTACACTTTAAAAAATAAAATATAATGGAGAACGCAGAAAAAGTGAAATTGTACGCAAATAAAAATAAAATGAAATTGCAAAATACTTATGGCATGTAATTATAAATGAAAATGCGCACTAAAAAGAATGACAAACAATGTCTACGGTACACCAGCATATGCACCAAACGATATATCAGAATTAATAACTGACTGGTAGTTCAATCATCCAGATATAACCCGAGAATATGTTTCAGCGCTGTCTATGAATCCTCTAATCTGTTTCATACTACAACCGAAAATGAGAGAGCAATGAGCATTCTTGTCCAGCCTGTGCTCATTTAAAGACTTTCTATTGCACAAAGCCTTACCGTGCGAAGATATCATCCTATCTAGCACTCTGTCGATGCTTATTCCTCCTATGTTTCTTCCTTCTCCATCCCTTATCTCCTCTGCTAGTATTTCTATTTATTTTCCTCTCTGCTCGATTGTTTTTTATTTGCACGCCGTCTAACTGTAAGAAAATGAACTGTACTAAAGGGTTAAATTGATCGGTGTTTATTGAACGAGTTTGCTCTCTTTTTTGAGTTGTGCTGCTGTCTTTGCGTCTTCTGTCTCTCCGATGTACAGATCTCTGTCCTCTCTGACGGCTTCATCGTATCTTCTTCCAAGGTACAGGGTGGACATGCTCCACACGGTTGCCACAAGCACCACGGTTATCAGCAGAAGCAGTGACGCGGTTCTGATATCTGAGAGATTGAGGAGCCCAAGGATCACGATCTGCACGTTCGATGAAAGCGACTTTCCGAGCTTTCCACACACTCCGTCGTACACTCCCTTGAATCTGGCTTTGTACTGCTTGGGGATCTTCACTCCAATCGCCTCCTTTCCTATATCGAAGGCTGCGTACTTCAGAATCTTTATCGTGTTCACGGCTAAGAATCCAAAGTAGTACTCTGCATTTGTCATTGCAGTCCACCCGATGAGAGTGAAAAGCCTCTTTCCAAATCTGTTCAGCAAGTTCTCTGCGTCTTTTCCTGTAACGGTCACTGAGGCGTTGGCCCAGACAAACAGAAGGAAAGATGTGGCAGAGATAAGGGAAAGCACGGGAGTGAACATTCCGAGTGCGAGCCATCCTTTCTTCTGGATGAGCGACTTAACAGGCGAGAAGAGAATGGCGATGACCAGCAGACCAATGCACAGCTGCTGGAGCCCCTGCGTGAGGACAAAGTTTGTCATGACGTCTTCTCCCGACTTCTTTGAGGACTCTCTAACTGCAGATTTGAATGCAGCCTCTGTGAGGTTCGTGCACAGACCGTATCCGAGCACAGTGATGGACAAGTGCAGGACAATTGGCGTCTTGAACATGATCTTGAATCCGTCGATGATTCCGACTTTTTCCTTTGACTTTGTGCTTCTTCTGGCCTCTGACACGATGTAGATGGGGTATGGGATGATGTTTCTGACGAGGTGTCTGTATGTGAAGACATTAATCAGGCAGAGCCCGGAAACAGCCGTTACAAATGCGGAGATGATCTTGATCTTGTGCTGCGGGAATGTCTTGAGCAGGTAGTAGTTCGACACCATGAATCCTCCTGAGGTGATAAGCCCGAGGTTTGCTCCTATGATGAAAAGCGGGTAGAATCTCAGGGCCTGTTTCAGCGGGCATATTTCGTTGGCTACGGCGAAGAACATGACAGAGGTCATGACGTTACCCCACAGCTCTGCTGAGATGTACAGGAGAGTTCCTGTCCAGAAGTTGATTGTGAGGAAAAGCCCTTCGAGAGATGCCAGTCCGTTGATGAACATTTTTTTATCTGCGAAAATGTCGTGGATCCAGAACTTGTACGGCTCTATGTAGTCCACGCTTGGCAGAAGGATGAGCGCGTACACAAGGAAGAAGATTCCAAAGGACATGTTGAACACGAACATAAGCTTCTCCAGCGTTACTCCTCGCGAGAGAAGGAACTGGAAGAGAATGGCAAACGACATTGTGGCTGCGATGACAATGAAAGATTTGAGATACTGTATTGAGGCGGGCAACATTCTGTCCATGACGACAGCGTCTTTTGTGTCTCTTAGGATAGAGTATGCGAGAACAATGGAGTAGTAAAGGAACGCCATTGTGAAGAACTTGGGGTATTCTACTTTCAGCACCTTGAAGAATCTGCTGCACTGGTCAGCCTGTTCTTCGTGGGCTTCTTCTGTGGGTAGAGAGCGACTTCTGTAGTCGTTTGTAAGTCCTGCTGTTTGCATGGGTTTTCGTAAAAAATTTAAATAAATATTAGATGAATGAAAAATTTTAAAAATAAAAATAAAATTGAAAACTCAATGAAAAGTGGTGTGTGTATTTTCTGTGCAGGAATGCAGATGCGCAGGGCGGTGCATTGCGGTATACCGTGCTGCATAGTGTAGTGTGTGTTAATTAATATATGGAGTGGAATAGAAACACTCTGTTCTGTTGTATAGTAGGCTATGTGTAATAAATAGCAGCCCTGCTGTGGCGCACCGTATTATATTGTGGCATATCGGGATACATCGTGTGCTGTGTGCACTAAGTGCTGGCTGCTGATAGTATGGCATGCCAGTGTGGTATTATTTACCGTGCCAGGAGGAATAAATATTTACATGCCAATTTTAAAAATAAGCTGTATTATTATTTACACTTTTATTTGTTCTGCTGTGTTAGTAGCAGCTGCAGTCTCTATTTACTGCACAGTAGCCAGTATGTGCTAGAACATCGCCTATTTATTCTACATACTCCACAAGTAACAGCTCATCGCTTATTTATTGTCTGCTGTCTAGTGACAGTCTAGAGCTTACTTATTCGACACTTGGCGGCAAGTAGCAGCACAGTATCTACCTATTCTACTCCCAGCGGTAAGTAATGGTTTATTTTAAAATATTTTCATTCGCACTCTAACATGGATACACTGCGCATGCTCGACAGGCTGTCCTACCACCTAGCAGGCCCCCACAGAAGAGCCTTCTACAACACTCTTTGCAAGTGCATGGAAAAGGAGGAAATAAAACAGAACGGCGAACACCTGGCCAGAGTGCAGACTATGCAGATGTACTGTCTCGCTGTGGACGGGCTAATAGAGAAAGCATCGAGCATCTTTAACGACGATCTGAAAAACAGAACAGAGCTCTTGGAGCCGTACAACATAGAGCAGATTATGCTGAAGGAGGCCCTTCTCATGTGCAATCTTCTGGACAGGATAGACACAAGCAAGCTCTCAGAAAAGGAAAGGTTTGAGATATTCTTGATAAGTAAAAACTTTGACTCCTGCAAGACTTCTGCGATCTCTCTGATAAAGCACCACGGAAAGTACGCGATGATCCTTTATCTCGTGCAGAACGACCTCATGAGCTGTTCCATTTCCACGCTCGCGCTTCTTCTAAACAGAATCACCGTGACCAACTCGCTCATTTCTCTTCTCATCAGGAAGGGCGTGCCGTACTCTGTTGTCAGAAAATACATCAGGCCAGAAAAAGACGCGCACTTTCTTCTTCTCATGAAAACCCTTCTTCTCGCAGGAGAGTCCATTGTAGAGTACGGGTATCCAAGCGCAAGCGCCCTGATTAACGAGCTGGATGACTGGGAGATATACGAATACGCAATGCAGAGCGGCATCAGAATAGATGCACACTGTGCAGAAAGCCCTGTCAAAAACAAAATTTTTCTAAATAAAAATTTTCACATCCACCAAACAAAGTATGCAATGATCACAAGCCCAACAGCAGCCAGCATTGCAGCATACATCAATGCAACAAGCGCAGTAGATGCATACACAGTCACTGCCATGGCTTCACTGTCAGAGCACGATGCAAAAGATCTGGAGTCTCATCTGTCCCCCGGCTCTCAGCGTATGATGAGCCTGTACAATGGCACACCCATCCTCTCCAGCGACATCACATCTCCTGGCGGTCTCCTGCTGGTCATTGGGCTACTGCTCAGAAATAAATCAGAAGAGTCTTTGCTGGACGCTCTCGTCCTGTGCTACATGCACAGAGACACAGGCTACTATGTGCGAGTTGTGATGTGCGTGCTCTTCAGATACTTCTTTATGTACTCCCATCTCATCAACAATTTCAGCCTACTGGATGCAGAGAACATCCAAGTGGAAGGGCTGGGGTACCTTTGGAGCGACTTAGAAGTGCTGTTAGGGCTTGACCCAGGGATACACGCAGTCTCCTATATGCACACCCGGTCCAGGGCCATTGCTGACATAAATAACGGGTTTATGAAGTTCATTGAGGCAGAAGCATATTCGCAAATCGAGCCACTTCTAGCATACAGAGATGCTCTGATAGACTCGCCCATACGAAAACAAATAGCAACAAGAGAATTGCAGAAAAGCGTCTCTAAGCCAGCAATAGAGAATATTTTAATCAGCGAAGCCAGACACATATTTACAAAAATAACCAGCCCGCCTGCGGAAAAAGAGTGCAAGTTGCTGACCATCCAGCAGAAACCAAAGGAGATAGATGCAGAATGTATCCGCGCCATGGGAGAAGCAGCCATTGAGAGGGTCAAAAAGTACACAAATACATCAACAGCCGACAGACTCATATCTGACCTAGTAGAAGCACAAAGTGCAGCATACGCTGCTATAGCAGAGAGATATAAGGAATGCTACAGCAGCAAAAAGAGTTAAATAATAGACACAGAGCTAAGCAGCGTCTCGAAAAATAAAAGCTAAATTAAAGAATCGAATATTTCTGTTCTACTGCAGCTCATTCTGCCCCATCAAACCATCTCATTTTTCTTAATTAATAGCACTGTTTTCTATTCACTCTCTTCAGATACATTTATTTCACTCCTATGCTCTACCCAGCAAGTGAAAATAAAAAGCGTAAATATTTTTGTAGAATGGACGGGATAAAAGCGCTGTACACGCTTTTAGAAAGGAATGAAATGGACGAAAGGCTTCTGCAGCCAGAAGAAATAGAGTATGTTAAAAAATCCCTTGCTATCCTAGGCTACAAACTAAACAAGTGGCACGATGCAAGAACTCTTGTGGTAACAGCGAACGACACAGCAAACGAAATAGAGGGCGCAATAACAGAATACGAAGTGGCGTCACTAGACATTCTTGCGAGTGTTGCCAGTAGAAAGAAAGGAATACCGGCGGAAGAGCTAATCAACTGCACAATCACAGCAGATCTTCTGAAGAAAAGATGGCTGATAGTGGAAGACGGAAGGATCAGGCTGTCGAAAAGAACAAAAATAGAAAAAGCAGACATTCTATCGGAGAAAACAGACACAGAGATATGCTCGTTCTGCGATATTCTCAACGAAGAAGGGAACGTGCCGCACGAAGAGTGTCTGCAGTTCATAACAAACAAGAGGACGGAATGATGGCTTGTCTAGAGTGTAAAAAGGAAGAGAAAGTGGGAATATTTTAGAATTAATTAGAAGAATTATATTTTTATTTTATTTTAACCGGATGTACAAAAATGACCTTATGGGAATGGCCAATAGAGCTATGAGTGAAGTGAACGATACAGTGTTTCCATCTGGAGACATGGAAGAACATTCCAATCTATTTATTGTTTTTGGCGTTCTAGGGGTATTTGTTATTCTGCTGCTGATAGTCGTAGTGTATCTGATAATAAGAAAGACAAAAATCAACTCATCAACACTCGAAAGAATAAACAAGCTGGCAGCAGAGAATGAAAAGATAAAGGAAGAAAACAGCAAGCTGTTTGCGATAATAAGACAAATGGAGGCAGAGAAGGCAGTAAACCATGATGAAGGAATTGAGGCACAAAAGAAAGACATTGAAGAGGAAAGGAGATACTTGAATGAAGAAAGAAGGCGGCTTGACGGAGAGCTGAGAAGGATTGACAGCAAAAAAACAGAAGTAGAAGACATCTACATAAAAATAAGAAAAATAAAAGAAGAAGCAGACAGCGCAGAGAATAAATACACGCAAGAAATTGAAACTCTTAGCGAGAGAAATAAAACATTGGAAAAAGAAATTAAAAGACTTGCGGATGTAATAAAACTGTTTGAGCAGGAAAATAAAGCTGCAGAGGAAGTGCTTGTAGAAGTAGTGCAGGTATAATAGTGGCCACATTCAGTGTTCCTGAGTCCTCCAACTGAGAAAGCATTATAATTCAACTAGGTGTGATCAGTTGGCCTGCAGCTAGTAATAAAACAGCAAAGCTTTCAGTTGGCTATTTTCTTGTTACTCTGTCAGTTATTTTCCACCCATGCGAGCTGTCTGAGAGCTTTTATTGATATTTTTTATATTTCAGGAAATCGGGCAGTGATAGTGAAAAAATTGCATAAATCAACTTCCTACGTTTAATTTATTTTTAATTGCAATAATAATGGACAAGAATGGCAATTCAGGGCTGCCAGAAAACAGAGAAATAAAAGAAAGCAGAGCAACAGTCTCTACAGCGCAGAGCATAAAGGAACAAAAAGACTTGTTGTTTCCTATAGGCGCCTCTATTATTCTACTGTCTATTTTCTTGATGAAGTACAGAGAAAAAAGGAAAAAAGAAGAAGAAAAAGAAAAAGAGGCTTTGAACGATGCTGTGCAAAAATTGCAAATAGAAAATCAGCTTTACAAGGAAGAGAATGCTAAGCTTCTGTCACAGGTGGGCGGACAGCAGAAAGAGGCAGTAGAAGTAAGCCATAACTCAAAGGAAGCACACTATAGTAGAGAGATTGAAGAATTGAAAGATAGAATATCAGCAATGCAGGGGGAAAAAAGGGATAAAGAGGCTGAGATAGGCCATTTAGCAGATGATTTTGCAGCTAAGCAGAGCGAATATGAAAAAACTATAGAAGAGCTCAAGAAGCAGTTTAGTGTGCAAGGAAAGGGCATGGAATTAGAAATAGGCCAGCTAAAAGAGGAGCTGGCATCAAAACAGATCGAGTTTGATAACTTAAATGAAGACATGGAGTTTCATATAGAAGAGATGAAAATAATCATTAACGAGCTAAAAGAAGAATTGCTTAAAACAGCACCTAGTTAAGTGAAGTGTGCTTGTTTAATAAAGGGCAGACTGTTTTTGCTTCTAGCCTCTGCTCTGTCTTTACCTTCTTTCTCTACTTTTCTTGTTTGGAGAAAATAGTAAATACACTGTATTAGAATAGAAGGGAAGTAAAAGTGTCAGAGTTTAAATAAAAATTTGCAGAACTGTGCTCATAGATCACTTTAAGTATTTAATTATTTTTTTAATTTTAGGATTTGCAATGAACAAGGAAAATTCAGTACCTGTGGAAATAAATGAAGACCTGTTGACAAGAGTAACCAGAGCGCTGAGAGGAAGAGATGAAGTAGTTGTTATCCAAGAAAATAGCCCAAAACCGCACAATCTATTGCTGTCTTTTGGCATTTTCGTTGGAATAGTCGCTGCGCTTGCAATAGCATTTGTGATCTACAAATCAAAGAAGCAGAAAAAAGTGCGAGTGCCGTCTAAAGAGGATATCACAAGCACGCCAGAAGAAAAACTGAAGACAGAGCAGGAGGAGAATGCCAGCTTAAGAGCACAGATATCTAAGCTAGAAGAGAATAATAGGGAATTAGCCGCCCAAGTTGCCCAGGGAACACCAGCAGTGCAGCCAGTATATGAACAAATTCCATCAGCGGAAGCTCCAGAGGATGTTACCACTGAAAATGAAGAACCATTGACATCTGCTCCAGAAGATCTAAGAAAAGAGAAAGAAGACTTGCTAGACACTCTTCAGGAGGAAAGACAGCACTATGAATCTCAGATAGCTGTCCTAGAAGCAAAAAAACAGGAAGAGCTAGAACAGATGAGAGAGACTCTGTCGAGTGAAATAACGGCCCATAAAGAAAAGGTAAACCAGCTAACTAAAGATTTAGAGGCCCGGGATGCAAGCCATGAGGCTCAGATATCTGTCGTAAGAAAAGAGGAAGAAAAAAAGAGACTAACTCTAGAACAAAGAGTAGCAGAGCTATTAAGTGAAATAGAAGAGTTGAATACTAAATTTGAGAAAAAGGCAAAAGCATTAACCAAAGTAAAGGCAGAGAAAGAAGAACTAGAAGGCGAATTCAAAAGTTTGAACTATAAAAAAGAAGAGTTAGAAAAGAAACTCGGCGAGGTAGATAAAGTTCTACAAGCACAGCTCAAAGAGTATAAAGACACCTTGATAGCACAAGGAAAAGAAGAGATGCAGAAGTTTGAGGAAGAGAGAAAGAAGATCGAAGCAGAGCTGAGATCTAAAGTAAGTGAACTTGAGCAGAAAAACAAAGAGCTCCAGGAAGCTCTTGATGCACTAAAAAGAGAAAAGGAGGAATCCCAGCCGTCTCAAAACTCTGAGGAACAAGAAGCTGAAACCGAAGTTAGCAGCGAAGAATGAAGCATCAATCTACAGTAGTTAGCTAAAAATTATTTATAAGTTATACTTACTTCCACTGAAATAAATTAATTTGGCAAAACACTTTTTCTTTTACTGTTCTTGCTGTTTCTGCACATTGACAAACTATAGCATTGTTTGAATATTGCCAAAACCATTAGACTTGACAATAGATGCTTGTTTTTCTCTCAAGCAACTCTAACTTTTATGGCTCCAATGAAAGCTACTGGTATTCTAAAGAGAAGATAAAGAATCCCAAAGTCCTTTGGCTTAAATAAAACTGATCTGTGTTTTTATTGGTTTTTTTAGCAGGGGATATAAAGAAAATTTTTTATTGAAAATGTAATGGCTCAAGAAGTGATAACAGATAATTTAGAAACAGCACAAACAGAGGAAAACATAGCAGCGTCTTCAAATAAAGCATTTGAGATAATCAAGAGCGCTGTGCTCGCTCTAGGGGAAGGAGAAAGACAAACCAAGCTGTTAATAGTCATTGGCGCTAGCGGTTTTGTGCTATTGGCTATTATTGCAATAGTAGTAATAATGCATAAACCAAAGAAAAACAATGAAGAAGTAGAATATATTAAAAAAATAAAAGGATTAGAAGATAGAATAAAAGAATATATCAAAAGAAAAGGATACTCAGAGTCAACCCATTTTCCTTATGTAGAGTATGAGAACAAAGAGCTACAAAATCTAGAAGACAGAAAGAAAAACATTCCCATACAGATTGATGAAGAAGAAAAGAGATTTGAAGAGACCAAACAGTCTCTTGAAGCTAAACTAAATAAGCTGAGAGAACAAAAAGCACAGCAAGAAAGCTCTGATGACAAAAAGACAGACTTTAGCATAAAAAATCTGTTAGAAGAATTAGAGAACAATAAGGAAAATTCTAAGGAGACATTAAACGAGCTAGATAATAAATTAAAATTAACATGTTCGTCAATAGAAACTAAAATAAAAAATCTTGATGATGAAAATGAAAGATTTGCAAAGCAAAGAGAACAACTTGAGAATAATATAGCTAAGTGTAAAAAAGACATTGAAGAGACAAAGCTACAGCAGAATAAAGAAAAAGAGCCAGAGAAATAGGATTGCTATTTAAGAAATCAGCAGCAAAAGATCAAGAATGCGCCTCTAAAAGCATCCTCTGTAACTATTCAAATAAAAATAAAAATAGATGTTGAACATAGACGCATTATTTGCTAAAGTTTCTCTCTTTTGCATATACTAAATAGGGACTGTTATTTGTCTATCCAATGCACTACTGCTATTCTGTTTGAGAGAATAAGGTCTCAAGTGAAAATTATAAATAAAAAAATGTTATTTTTACCATGAAAAATCAGAAATTAAGGGCTATACTGAATGCGGTAACTGTGGTGCTTATTTTCTTTACCATGCTGTGCAGAGGAGGTGGAGATGCTCTCAATAGTCCAGAAGAAGTAGCTAGCACACCTGAAGATAGAGATGCATCGGTAACAGAGAACGACCTAGGTTTTAACTGGTTTGTGGCAGACTCGAATGGCGCCCATATATGGGATCTAACAAAAGCAATAGAAGAGTTTAGGGACATATACCACCCGCCCTCACCGTCTGAAAAAGAAGCTACTGAGTGCGGCACCTCTCTTGCTTCTACGGAGAAAAAAAAGAGCGCAAGATCGGCTGTAAGAAGAAAAAGAAAAGCACAGAAAGATGAATCTGTGCCTCAGCCTGCACCAAAGAGCAAGAAAGAAGGCAGCAGACTGGAGAATGTTAACATCAAATTGTGGAGTGACGTGCGGTTGACCAATAAAAGAAGAGCAAACAGCACAAACAACCACAGGACAATATACTTGGACAGGGATGGCAAGTTCAACGAATGCGTGCTCCTTGAAATAACAGAAGGCGCCTACCAGGAGAAAATCAGAGAATATCTGGAAAAATTTTCAGAAAACATTGCCCCTCGAATAGAGAAAAACGCGCTGTGGTACTTCATTGCGTGCAGAACGTCAAATTTAAATACAAGAAAAAAAGACCTTTTGGGATTGAAAGAGCTGCTCAAGGAAGAAAGCAGAAACAAACATAAGAAAATGTTGATGGATCTCCAAGGATACTATCCCAATGTGATTGACGACATGCTGGCATATGTGGAAAAACATAAGCCGCTGAGAGCCAATAAACAACGCCCTCCAACTGTATGGAACAAAACTTTGGGAGACATTTACATACAGAGAGGGCTTGATTTGAACTATGCGATGGTGGAAGAGCAGGACAAGATCAGCCAAGAATACAGAAAACACTCAGCCTTGGCGTATGCTCTGCGAATGATTCTCGCACTACCTGAAGTGCATCAAGACTTTTCCAAGATCAGCACAGTATTTATAGAAGCTACAGAGGTGTATAAAAGCTTTTCTAAAAACAAAAAAGCACACAAAGTCCTACTAGCCATACACACACTAGTAAAGAAGTCTGCAGAGAGCAATAAAAAAATAAAAAGTGTGTATGAGGTCATTCACAGCACTCTTGAAAGTATGCAGAAAAAAGACAAAAAAAAGGAGAAAACAGTCTCTGAGTTATACAGAGATCTGTACATGATTCTTGCAGATTTCTATGCAAAAGCAAAAGTTTTTGATGATAAAAGATATATCTTGGCGGGCAAGTGTGCTATAAAACATCAAAAATACATCAGATGTGAAGCAGCCCTAGAGTTTGCAGCAGACGGCTCTTTCAAACAACTCCGTGCTCCCAAATATTCACCAGAGATGGATAAGTGGGATGTTTCGCCAGGCGTAAAACCACACTATCATGTGCACTACGTAGACAACGAAACACACCGAGGTAGAAGACTGTGCATGCCCATATATAAAAAAGACGGTAGAGACGATGCGTGCTATATGCATACAATTGATGCTACAATAGAGTACATAAAGAATTTATATGGAATAGAGAAAAATATTCTGCACCCTTTTAAAGTAAAAAAAGGAACTGATGAATGGTCGTACATCGATGCAAGTGACCGAAGTAAAACAGCGGAGGATTTAGCAGAGCACGAGATAGTGTTCTACCGCATTGAAGAAGACCTGAAAACAGTGAAGTTTACATTTGCGAAGTTTAAGCCTTTAGTTCAGCACGGCAAGGACAGCATTGGCATACCCCTCTTCCTTACGCGTTTAATGCGATCTGCTATAGATCTAGGCCCGTTTGTTATGGAAGGCGAGCACTCGGAGATAAGTTTGGGAGCAGAGTTTAAGAATGCAGTGCCCGGTGTGTACAATTTTAACGATATTTATAAAAAAGACGAATACTCGGATGTGCATGGATACTACAGCAATCTATACATACTGCCTGATGCAAAAAAAAGAAAGACCTTTGACTGCTACACCATGGACTGTCAGACGGTTCTGGAAGACACAACCACTAAAGCTGTGTGGTATGTGAATATGACGGACAGTGAAAATGCGTACACACACTGTCTGCCAAATGAAAAGTTCAAAGAAGAAGAAAATTCTGGGGAGATTGCTGGCTTTATTAACACACTGGGGTCAAGACAGTATAACAGAGACAGCAACCTACAGAGCATTTGGCTGAAAAATAGTGGCTTGGAAGACAATAAGCCAGAAAACCACACACAAAAAATCCATACGTGGCTGATAAATGCTATAGAGTATGATGAATCTAAGCTGAGAGACAAAGAAATAATTGAGAAGAAAATAAGAGTCTTTGAAGAAAGCGTTCGAAGATCAGAGAAAAGGTTCACAGCACTAGATGGGAAAATAAAAGAGCTGAAAAAGCAGGGCAATAAAAACAAAAACAAAATAGTAAAGCTAAATAAGGAAAAGAAATCAGCTGGCTGTATAAAATATAAATCAAAGAAGAATATAGAAGAGCTGCGCAGAGAGCTACACGAAGTAGTGTCTGAAAAGCCAGATGAGCAGGTAGAGCTCATAGTATTCCGGAACGTGAACAGCAGCAACTCCAACCTGGGGGCACACAATGAAATTCTTGATCCTTTGATCTCGGCCTATAACAAGTAAAAGAAGTTTATAGAAAATAAATAGCTTGCTTAAGTGTGCATCTTTTTGTGTTATCAATGATTTAAATAGTTGTGTAGTAGTAAGTAGAACAGCTGATGAATTATCTGCTTTCTAGTACAATTTGTTAATGTTAAGAAAACAGACACAAAGTGTTCTTTATATGCCTGAACACCTCAGTTGTTTATTCATCGCATAAAGTATTATACTATGAGAGCAAAATGAAAATAAAAAAGAAAAGTTAAGTATATATGAATGAATAGGTAGAGCTTTACTTTTTATTTTTATTGCCAATAAGTAAATATTTGAAAGAAAAACTATAGCAGCAACCATAAGAGAACACTTGAATATCACTAATCTTGAGTGAAGACATACAAATTGTGACGTCTACCTATAGAAAAATAGAACAGCACCAATAAAAAATGGATCAATTAAATGACAATAAAGTCCTGGGGAAAATGCTTCCATAACAGTAAAAACAGTAGAGCACCAATCAGTTATCTTCACAAACACATCAATAGGATGCACCTACTCCGTGAAATTACAAGAATTAAATATAAAAGAAGACGTTTTAACTGATTTATGATTCTACAGCAAACGCTGAAGCACATAGCAATAGGATTTATCGCGCTGGCTTACTTCCAAAGAGCTGCCTGTGCAGACTTGCTAGAAGACCTACAAAACATAAAAAAGTATTTGAACAATAAGAAAGATTGCATAGAAATAGGTATAGAAATCCGCAGTGATTTTATTGACAGACTAAAAGCTTCTTGTACGGACAACAAGCTACTATATGATTTTTTTAACAATGGTATAAAGGAGGGAAAAGAAAAGCTGGAAAAGGTCCAAGAAGCATCAGATGCTCTTTATGACGGTATACAACCCATGGTGGGAGAAATAGAAAATCTGGATGAGTTAAAATATAGCAGTAAGTTTAGCGAGAAAGTAAAAGGTTTACACAAACAGATGATGGAGGATTCCCTTCCAGTAGGGCTTGATATGAGCAATTCAGTGAGCAAGTGCATGCAAAAATTCGATTCTCACATGCTTGAGCTAATAAGTCAATACAATGAAGTATTTAATGGCAAAAGAAGAGTAGAAGATCTAGCACTGTTTAAGCTGGCAAAGAAGAACAAGCCGCTGGCTGCTAGCATAATATACTCTCTTTTCAGAACAAAGCCATATGAAACAGATAAAGAGCTGAAAGACGCACTGGATTATATATATACAAAAATGGAAAATCATGTTTTTTCATCAAATCTAAAAAGCTACAGTGAAGCTATAAAGAGAGATGCAGAGAAGAATAAACTGGATGTACTGAAATTCGCAGATAGACACCTCCACATACTATTTCATACATCTGGGGGCAGCGCAGATGAAGTGGCAATCTATCTTGATCTGATAAACAAGAAGCTTTCTAGCGAAGAAGTATGGAAGTATATAAGAACAATAATACCTGCACAAGTTATAAAAATAATAATGATGGAGTACGAAATTAACATGAACGGAGGCCTGATGGACTATAAAAAGAACCTTTTATTTTCAAATCTTGGAAGGATAATACATATTGTAGCCAAAGACAGTGAAGTAACCAAAAAAATGCCAGGAAAAACACAGAGCGACATTCTTGATCTTCTGACTCTTCTGTGGAGTAAATACGGAGTGGAAGAAGCAAGAATGCAACATGCCAGAAGTGATATGGAATTGCTAAAACACTATAACATCAAAGAAGATGACTTTTTAAGCATGCAGCGCGGTTTTATGTCTACCAGCTGGATGTTTGACATTTCTGGATCAGCACAGCACAATGTGCATGATGATAAGAATAAAGTTGAAAAGCTCTTTGACATCTGCTACACCCACCCTATGCTGTATCTATACAAACGATGCGAGAGTATAAGCAAAGAGGCTAAGAAAAAAAAGCAGTCCAATGAAAAACCTTTTATGGAAGAAGATTCAAATGGTATTTCTATGCTTAGACTGTACAAAATAAGTAGTAAAGACAGTGATGAGGTATGGGTGCAGAATATAAAAAGCTGCATCAAGGCATGGTTTTCACAGTACACCAAAATTATCTACAAAAGAGAAGACGGCCAAGACTATGAGATAGTAGCTAATAGCTTTGTCATTTATTTGGAAAAGTCAGTGTATTTTGCAAGAGGGCGTGCAGTTACTAGCCCTGAGTAAGATAAGTGCAGCCTCAACTAGAAATGTGCATAAATATGCATCTATTAAACTGCTACTCTTTCCTGCAATTTCATCTTGTCTATAAGAAGAATAATAGCTAGGATTTTGAAGTATAGACTTTTGTGGAAAGACCAAATAGCAACTTGGTAGTGTCATGCTTTTTTGTAGATAAATAATTGTATATTGAAGTCTTAAAATAAATTCAAGTAAGACAATTTATTTTTCTTTCCAAGTTTTCCTCTTGTTTATATGCCAATAATGATTTTGAATAAGCGTCTCTTTTGAGCACTTGAAATACGATCAGTGTTAGTTTTTTCAACTAGCATCAGCTGTTTCTAGTGCTTAACTTTAAATATTTTTACTATTTCTGCCTTCAGAGATTGTGTATGTATTTTATGCAACTGTTCATAGGTTCCATTAACTTAAAATAGTAAGCTGAAAAATAAAAGAAAGAAGTTATTACATACTCATGCAATACTGTTTAGTACACTGTATTTATTTAATCTGCAAAGTATAATCACTGCTTTTTCACTACTAGGGGGCTTCTGCGCTTATATATAGAGGTTAAAACATCAAATAGCTCATTGTGTGCACCTAGATTAGACTTTGTGCTGTTTATGTTTCGAAACACAATGAACTCACTTTCCTGACTGGGTTTGGTACATAGATATTTTTTTAGGTCAGCTATTTGTCCTTTAAATCTTGATATAGAAGCCCTTTTTACGCTCATTTTTTTTTCAAGATCTCCTTTATTTGGATCTTTATTTAGGTCTTTATTCACATCTTTCTTTTTACTTGCTTTTATTCCTGCCAGATCATTTTCTTCC
>NW_026250360.1:0-21940 GCF_024244105.1 Nematocida minor | reverse complement strand
TGATCAGAAGACTGATTATATATAGATAGAGTAGAAGATGGCTGGATAGATGCTAGCCAGCTCTTTGCAAAGGAAGTGCAGAGCTAATAAGAACAAATGCGAGGAAGAGGATAGAAAGAAGAGAGCTATAAATAAAATAGTAAATTGAAAATTTTACTGTAATTTGCAAATTATGGATGGAGATGAATGTGTAATATGCTACGACCACTACACGGTAGGAATAGTAACAGAGTGTGGGCATAGGTGCTGCTTGAAGTGCGGGCTAAGATACAAATTTATAAGCAACAAGTCAGGATGCCCTATATGTCTCAGAGAAATACGCGATGACGAGATGAAGTTTAAAGTCACAAAAAACAAAAACGAAAAGTTTAGACAAACAGAAGACTCCTATCTCTGGGCCAACTGCATAGTCTGTGACCCAGATGAAATAGATGAAATAGAAGAGCTAATGACCAGATCCTGCCAGCTGTGCAAGACAGAGTTCTACGACAACCAGACACTGATGAAGCACTACTCCGCAAAGCACAAAAGACACCTTTGCGAGCTGTGTGTTGAGCACAGGTGCGAGTTCCCGTTTGAGTACGTGATCTACAGTATAGCCGAGCTCAATGCGCACAGAACCGAAAAAACAATAGGGAACGGACACCCGATGTGCGGGTTCTGCCGAGAAAGATTCTACACTGCAGACATGCTGGCTAAGCACTGCAGGAAGGCGCACGAGCTGTGCTATCTCTGCGAAAGGCTGGGGAAAAAGAACGAATACTACAAAAACTACTCCGAGCTTGAAAATCATTTCAAGAAAGTGCACTACACGTGCAGTGAAAGAATGTGTCTGGACGCACGGTGCTATGCGTTTATAGACGAGGTAGAGCTGGCTGCACACAAAGCATCGCTGCATCCGACAAAAAAAGAGCACAAAATCAGAATACAGGGACCATCACAAGCCAATAGAAAAATAACGGAAAAAAAGCCAGTCACTCCGCCAGAAGAGGAAGCTGCACCAGAGCCTCCAAAGCACTTGAATAGAAGCGAGCTCCTGAGAAGCAGAGATATGAAGAGCAAATACACAAACCTCATCAAGAGAAACTATGCATCACCAGACGAAGTGGCAAAGCTAACAGCAGAGTATGACGAGCTGGCAATCGAACTGGACGAGTACGCTGCTAGAATTCGAGAGCTACTGGGGGATAAAAAAACAGTTGAGTTTATAGAAAGAATATCGACGTATTTACTGCCAGACAGAACAGAAGACATAAAGAAAAACTTTCCAAAAATCAAAAGAGCAATTGAGTTTGCACCGATTAAGATGGAGCCCAAAAAGGAAAAAGAACAAAAACAAACAGCGCAGACAAAGAAAGAGGAGCCAAAGAGCGTGGAGGAGTCCTGTGCAAAAATACCAGAGGCTCCCAAGCCTCCTGCGAATGTAAAGCTCAGCTGGTCATCGGCGCTCACTAAGTCGGCATGGAACAACAAGCCAGGACAGGCTGTGGTAAAGCCCATCCATGTTTCCAACCTTGAAATCAAACTGCCTGCTGCCCGGCCAAAAGAGCCAAAAAAGGAAGAGAAAGAAGGAAAGAAGAAGCACAGAACTTTTGTGATTGAATAGATAAATAGATAAAAGTAGAAGAAAAATAAATCTATAATATAAACTATCAAGCGCAGTTTTTGAAGTCAAAAATGATTGGTTTTTGTTTCTATTGGTTTACTAAATTCCCACTATAAATGAACCAGAGGCTGCTGGAGCATGAGAAACAAAGAGCTAAAAGCATATGCAAAAAGAAAAGTGATGATGCTTATATGTATTTATTTGTTGGTGATAAGAGCGGACGCAAGTGAAACCCTGGAGCCAGCTGTCTACGAGAAACAGCTGTTGGATGCTATCTCAAAAAGGAAAAACGAGATTGAACTGCTGGAGAACCAGCTGGTGGTGAAAGGGTTTAAAGGACCAGAGCCTGTTGCAAAGGAAGAGAAAGCAGCGGAAAAAAAGAAAGCACAGAATCACAAAGATGTCTCTGATTCTGATCCATTCTATAGCAGCTATTCGCACGGCGAGGAAAAAAGCACAGACAATAAGAATGCGAAAACTTCTCCAACTAGGGCATCCTCTGATAGTAAGAGAGATGCAGCAATGCACGCGCCCAGCAAAAGTAGCAATAAACAGCAGATGGGAAAGTCATCTGATTCAAGCTATGACTCTGATGAGAGCACAACCAAAGCAGAAAAGCCAGAAAATGTGCACAAACAGCAGAACAAAGAGCCAAAGAACGCAAGCATGCAGCCAAGCGGTAAATCAGAAGATGTGGACCAATCAGATGGAAAGAGCAGCGAAAAAGAGCCAGAACAAAAGAAAAACGAAGATCTAAGCGCGAAAAAAGAGAAAAGTAAGGAAGACGTACGGTATGCCTCTGCTGATGGGAGTGAGGATGATGAAGATACTTTAGTCTCTAGTCATGCTCAAATGAAAAAAAATAGCACAGCACAAGAAAATGACAAAGAGAAGTCTGGACAGCATAAAGCATCAGAAAGTGAAGCTGCTCAAAGTCCAGTGCAGAAGAGTGTCATGGAGCCGTCTAGACAGTCTGAAGCTGAGTCTAAAACTGATAGTGACAGCTTATCAGAGACAGGGAATGGAACATCGAGCCAAACACAGCCAGAGCCTAAGGCTAAAAAAGATGATTCAGCAAAGACTGATCATGATGCAGCTAGCCAACTACGATCTGAGCTTAGTAATGGTGATGACAGTTCGTTAAAGTCTGATCATGAGACAACCAGTCAATCTCAATCTGAGTCTAAAACAAATGACTCACCAAAGGCTAAAGATGAAGAAAGAAAATCAGAACCTGAGCCTAAACAAGAAACAAATGAGTCATCAAAGTCAGATCATGAGACAGCCAATCAACCTGAGTCCAGAAAACCAGAATCTGAGCCTAAATCTAAAGAAGAGACAAATGATTTATCAAAAACTGAAGACAAAGAGAGCAAATCAGAATCTAGCCAAGAAGCAAATAAAACACCAGAATCTGGCAGCTCATCTGAGTCCAATGGCTCGTCAAAATCCGAGGATAAAAAAGGTGCCCAATCAGATCCTGTCCATGAGTCCAGTGCTGAACCAAAGCCCAGTGATGAACAG
Source organism: Nematocida minor (assembly GCF_024244105.1). Taxonomy (NCBI): domain Eukaryota; kingdom Fungi; phylum Microsporidia; genus Nematocida; species Nematocida minor. Next base: position 18,810 of record NW_026250360.1, on the reverse strand, counting down.
CAAGGTGACCAAACAGAAAAAAAGAATGGCACAGAGCCCACCAATCACAGAGAAAATAGTACAGCACAAGATGGTGGCCCAGCAAAGTCTATTCAGGAAAATGAAAAAGTGCCAAGTGATGATGCGCAGACTGAACAGAACAAACAGCCTGGTGATAAAAAAACAGAGCAAGATGCAGTGTTAGAAGACGAACATAAGAGTACAGATAAAGAGCCCACAGCAAGCAGTGAAACTGAAAGCAAATCTGATGAAGATAAGAAATCCACACCAGCCATCAATGCAGAGCCAGAAGAAAAAGCAAAAGAAAACGAGAAAACAGATGCACAGTCTAAAGAAAAAGATGAAGCACAGGAAGCAGATAAACAGACTGATGCTGCAGCCTCTGGGCAATCTCCTGGAGATTCGAAGCTGAGATTAGTGAATTCTTTGGAGTGCGTATCGTTTTCCAAAATTCACATATGGGGGCTTACTCTTGACGAAGAAATGAAAATGAAAATGGACATAAAAGATTTGCAACCCGTAAAAAGTTCGGAAAACGTAGACATTGCCAATTTCTTGCTAAAGCACAACCAGCACTTATTCACAGATAAGATGGATGCTATTTCAGACAGTTTATTCACAGAGTGTGCATCAAGAGTTGTCTCTCTTACGATTGATCTGGAGACCTATTCAGAGAAAGATCTTCTGGCTTCTTACAACTGGAGTGTGTTCAAAAACCTCAAGGGATTTGAGATACGCGGAAAAGGAATAGCTGAGCACCCAGACGCAGACGGCCCCATAGTAAACGTCCTTTCAGAGATAGAGAAGATATTCTCCAGTGATAGCAGAAAAGATGCGCAGAACACTTTGGTTCTCTCGCACATGCGCATTTCCAATTTTGCAGACAGCTTGAAAAAATTGAACAAAGTTGACTTGGTTTTCCACGAGGCCTCGTACCTGTTCTCGCTGATGGATAAAACAATAGACGTATTTGTTTCAGAAATATCTGCAAATATTAGCACTCTCACGCTCTCTCGGTTTGTGATAGAAGATGGAACTGATTTGGTGGATGATCATGCGCACATTGCGACAATAAAGACCATAACGGTGGAAAATTGCTCTGAAGGAATGATCAACAGACTTTTGCAGCACTGTTTCTTCAGAGCCGCTCGAACACACGTTTTGAGAAATAACGATCTCCAGAATTTGAAGCAGTACGGACTTACGCCGTTCCTGTACCTGGAGAGTCTCGTGCTGATAGGGGAGAAAGCGTTTACTAGGCTCGCAGTGGAAGAGATCTCAGGCCTTCCCACTCTGAACTACATTGCAGTCTTTGGAGAGAACAAAGACCTGACAGTTGACGCAGAAATATTTGACAGAGAAAAAACAAGAATTCGGTCATTTGGGATCAGCACAGGATGCAATCTGTCAATTAACGGCAAGATAAAAGAAGAGTGGCTGGAAGGCACTCTGCTGAGAGAATACTTGTGGAAGGACGAAAGAGCAAATTGCATCTTCGAAATAGACATAGGAGAGAAGCCAAAACAGACCACTATGACCATTCTGTCTCCAAGCAAATACTTAGGCTACCCTGACAAGCTCTCTCTAGGGCCCATCTTGTCATCGCTGGATAAAAGTAGCTCTCTTCCCGTCCAGATGTACACAGTGTCAGAGAGCACAGCAGCTGGAGAGAACGAGGAAAATGGAAACGAAAAAGTCCAGGAAAAAACAGAAAATCTTTTCAAGTCTCTGGGGATAACAGTGGCTCCTTCCTTTGTGTAGGGATAGAGACTCAAAAGTAAAAAGATGGCTTTTTATTTAGCTTTTAACAACAATCTTCTTATCAATATAAAACTGCTGAATTTTTCTGTTGATAAACAAGAACGATCCAATAAAAACTCCTATCTTTAAAAACACAGCCAGCAAAATCACCTGGAATATTCCGTCCGTAAGTTTCTTGTATTTCTGCTCGTCTGTTTTGTCCAGGTCCTGCAGATCGAGTATTTCTTTTGATACATTGATGCACTCTGCTATTCTCTTCTCCTTATTTCTTATCTGCGAGTCTGTGTGCGAGTAGATGCTTGGGTCTTCAGGCCTTCCCTCGTAGGTCACCACGTCAATTCCCACCTCTACGCCAGGATTTGGATCCAAAAACACTCTGAACAGGAACATGTAGTAGTTCTCATTGGTGGAAGTCCACAAAAAATTTACTTTGTGGCCTTGCTGCGTGTTTTTAGAAGTGTATGCGTCAACGCCTACTTTTGTCAAGGACTTCCACTCTCTCGTGGGCGACTCAAAGACACTCATTTCTGCTCTAATTTCTCTGTGGTAGTCTGAGGAGGAGTATGTACTGTCATTATCCATCCTGTTGAAATAGTCTTTGGGCTCTGCCCATTTTTCATTTTCGTTCGATCTGAGATACACCTTGACATCCGAAAGAGTCACCGTGGCGTTCTTCAGCTCCTTAACCACAATTATCGGAGCATTTGGCTTGTACTGCTCTATAAATCCGTAGATAGCACTGAGCATAAGTAAAACAATGAATCCTCTCATTTAAAATAAAATAAACCAACACAAATATAAACCCAGAAAATCAAGTATAAATTGCTAAAAATAAAAACACCAAACAAACCAAGTGCGAAAAACTTGAAAAAGAAAAACTAAATATGAGTAAATAGGGCAACTAAAAGAGCGAGATCAGCAGTGCACAAGAAATTAAGCAAAATACTGCGATCAGTAGCAAAGGATAGCTCTAGTGCACGGCATTGTAACTACGCACAGCAGTAGAGGTGCAGGAGTGGCAAATTAAAATAATTTCACTGGGTAAGATAAGTGTAAGGTGAAAATAGAAAAGAAGGCTACAGAAGAACATTTCCCTTTTAGGACATAAAGCAGCTAGATTGTTTAAAACTATCGGTCTTTATTCTTTTGATAGTATGGATATAAACCTGTTCGCCCAGTGTTCTGCTGTGAAGGCTGATACTATCTTCTGCATCTCTGTTTTTCGTGATATTCTATCATCCTCTGGCATTTCCAGCGCGATTTTGTACGCTTCTGACAGCTCTCTTATGTCCCAGGGGTTGGCATAGACAGAACGCGTCAGCATTCCAGCTGCTCCTGCATAGTCACTCATCACAAGCACTCCGCTCCCCATGCACGCTACAAACTCCAGCGCAACAAGGTTCATCCCGTCTCTCAATGAAGAAATAGCACACACATCAGAGACAGAGTAGAGCGCACACAGCTCCATAAATGAGATCGTGTTATTTATAAAATACACCGATGTATCCTCAATTCTGCCGGATGAGTTAAGAGATCCGCTGAGTCTGCAGAGAACATCCGAAAGAGTGGCATATGCTGTGACGTCTGTCCGACTGGGAACACCTACCTGGCAAAATACCACTTTCTTAGATAACTCTGGATTATCTTCCAGCAGCTTAGAAAAAGCCTTTATTCTGTGCGGGATTCCTTTGATGTAGTCCACCCTGTCAATTCCAAGAATTATTTTTTTATTCCCAAATCTCTCCTTCAGCTGTCTTCCTCTGTCTTTCGTCATTTTCTTCATTGACTCTGTTTGGAAGGCAAGGGGATCGATTCCTATGGGGAGGGCTTCCAGCTTGACAGACCTTCCATCTATTTTTATGCTTAGCGGAGACTCTGACTCTTCTATTGGGCATATCTCGCAGGCATTTGCAAAATTGGAAAGATACTCGAATGTGTGGAAAGCCACCAGATCAGAGCCAAGTATTCCTCTGATCAGCGGATAGAGGATGGGCGATCCTTTGAGTATGCTGTAGCTCGGGAATGGAATGTGGAGGAAGTATCCTATTTTGATCTTTCCACTAGACACTCTTTTCCTAATCATCTCAGGAAGGAGCATCAGGTGGTAGTCGTGCACCCAGACCATATCTCCATCATTCAGTGTTTTAGCTATTTCTTCTGCAAATTGTGCATTTACTTTTTTATACGCGATATAGTCCTCCGCACTGAAAGACGCCAGGTCTGAGAAAGAGTGGAGAATAGGCCACAGCATTCCATTGCACAGATTGTTGTAGTATTTGTCGTACAAACCATCCTCTATAAAGATTGGGTGATAGTTGTACATTTCTATGCACTCTTTTTTCACTGTCTCCTGGTCTGCAGGCTCCACGCCCTCCAAAGTGCCCATCCATGTGAAGTTGAGAGAGTCCTGCGCGCCGCTGAGCCCTGTTACAAGGCCTCCTGATGTTTTTGTGTATGTGTACTTTCCCTCTTCTTTTTTTGCTTTCAGTGGGAGCCTATTGCTTACCACAATGAGCTTAGTGTTTTTCATTATTTTCAAAACATTTCAAGCTTTCAACCAAAGCCACCGCACTGATGGTGTGCAGTAGAAGAGAGACTGATTGCAATCTCTTCTTAGCTATCCAGAACTATCTCCAAATTAACTGCAAACCCTCCTTATGATCATCCTTACACTGAGCACAAGCACTCTAATCTTAGACTAATTAGCTATTTACTGAAGAATTATCGATACAGTGTCTTTACAGATAGATCTGATTAGTGGTTTACCTATTTTTACATATCTATTTCTGTGTATAGACTCTGACACTTATATTCTCCTAAGATGTGCACCATCATTAGGAGTCTACAGAGCATAAATACATCAGAGTAATAAAGAGGTACATCTAATTACTTTCAATCACATCCCAACTAATAAAAATATCTCTGTCTATTCAGTGTATTTACACTCCTTGCACCCACCCACTCAAAAATATCCGTATAATCATCCATCTTTCTGTTCCAATTTAAACACACTGAATTGCCAGACACAAACACGCATAACAGTGATAGACTCATGCACTAGCTCTTCATCTGCTGACGATTAATATCCTGTTTAACACACACCAACTACCCAGCACTATCTCCTATGCTCTCCATGCAGCACATTATTCACCTCTGTCCAATGTGCAAATGTTCTACTGAATAAGAGAAGTGCTGAAATGCAAGAGCGCAGGAACAAAAAGTTTGCAAAAACAAATAAAAGACTATTCACTTTATTACAACTGATACCATCTAGTATAACTCAAGATGTGTGGAGAAAAGAACTGCGTAAAGACCTCTTCTTCTGATCTGGACCATACGCTCGCATGAGATCTTGCAGAACGTGAAGCATGGTGGGCATGGTTTTCCGCATCCATCAGTTCCATTCTTAGGGGCGCACTTCACCTTAGGAGCACATGGCGAGCAGTTTCTTCCTGCTGGTGGGCACATTGGTGGACACATTGGTGGGCATCTTGGTGGGCAGAATCCTGGGAAGGGCATGCCTGGAATCACTGGGCCTGGGCCTCTTGGGAATGGCCCCCATGGGTTGGGGAATGGTCTGCATGGCATGCACTGTCCGTTAGGGATGACCTGGTAGTAGTCATCACCAACTGCAATAAAGACATTATTGAAGTGATCAATGAACAAGCACACACATCCGCACGCGCTGAACTTGGATCTGGCTTCGCACAGAATTTTGTGCAGGTACTCAGCGCTTCTGAGCATTGATGGAACGCCAATCTGTCCAATGTGGTAGGGAAGTGCCTTGGAGATTGTCCAAATGGTGTCTCTTGCGAATGGTCTGCATCTTGTCTCAACTATTCTGATGAAGGGCCCGCAGAAGAGAGAGAGCTCGTCAATTACGTAGACTTTCTTGTGGGGGTAGTTGGCAACACATGGCGAGTCGCAGGGAGTGGGTCTTCTTTTTACGACGCATTTTGTTGGCTTGCAGCAGACTGTGGGGCACACGTTGCCTTTGATCTCTACGCAGGGAGCTTTGCACTCTTTTTCTACTGCGCAGCATCCTGCAGCTGGCACAGCGGGGCATGAGGGTCTCACTGGGCCTGGGGCTACAGGAGATCCTGCAGAGGAGCAAGGAGTTTCTGCGGGTCTTGATGGCCCGGTGTTGGAAACTGTTGTGGACGCAGATGCTCCTCCTGACAAGCAAAGAACACTGTTGGTTTTGTTGTTGTGATCGAGGGGAGTGACTTCTCCTGCGGATGTGCCTATTACCATGTCGATCTTCTCGTCATTCCATCCTGCAATGTTTGCTCTCTGGACGCCTGCTGCTTTCATTGATGCGAGGACCGTGTTCACATCCTGTGCCTGGAGGAAGTACGGCTGCATGCCCATTTGAGTGCAGACTGCTGAGGGGCTTGAAAGGTTTTCTGCTCCATTGACTGTGACGACATTCACCTGCCCTTGCGTGGATAGGCATGTGATTGTCTTGCTAATTAGACAAATCAAAGGAAGGTATCTCATTGGTTTTCTTTGAGTTTTCGCCTATTTATATCTTTATAAGTGGCAATATAGTCAAATAAGGGCATTTATAGGATTCCAAGGACCTGGTTCTTCGTCTTTTTGTAATTAATTTGCAAATCTATTTGAAATTAGACCAATCCTTATGGCTTCTTCCGCATTGGGACAAATTGCTAATCACCATGCGTGTGTGGGGAGCAGGAGCTCTGGCTGCTCGGAAGAAAGAGTGCTTACTAGAGCACCAGCCCGTGCGGAGAGAGAAGAAGCACAGAAACACAAGGCCGTGGAAGAGCAGAATATTGCAAATATTTTAATGGTGATTTTTCGAGTGTATTCATGCAGTATTCTATGCACTGCATTGGTACAGAGTGCAGCTGTGGAATAAAGAGGATGATGTACCTTTATACTGTTCTTTTCTACTTTATTGCAGTGCCTGGCAGACACTATACTAGAATAATTCTGCGATCTTCCAATGTTTGCTCGATCACTGTGGATAAGTTATAGTATTCGAGAGTAGGCTTATGCGCATCAAAAAGCTAGTATCTACTCTTGGTGTACTAGCATCTGCTGTAGATCTAGTGGCAGATATACGCATAGAACATCCACTAAGCTGAAAATCTCTGAAAATAGTAAGACACTAGACTATTTATTAATACATAGGATGGTATACATTCAGGTGCTGTGCTTTTAAGCCTAGATATGGCATCTCTTTGTCTGGAAAGAATTGCCAATGCTTACACAAATTATCCCGTATTGCTCTCTGTCTTTCTTTCTCTTGGAGCTAAACAAAATAGTTTATGCAAAAGCACTGAAGTCTTTTAGGAGAGAGTTTGCATCTATTGCAATGAAAAGATGCAATGAACAGCTGAAAATCCAGCCGAGAATGTGCCACAGAGCGTGCGAGTCTAGTATGAAGTATACAGGGCCAAAATCAACTATCTGAAAACATGCAGCAGAAACCATCCCGAAAATGCTTATCTTAAGGAGCCTGCTGTACACTGCGCTTTTTATGCGCATGTACCAGAGAGTCCAGAGACCGACATTGACGCCAAATAGCACACCGCAGATGGCTGCATTGTAGAGAAAGTCAAAGTGAATGAAGTGCATGTACAGAATATGGCATGCTACAAATACTGAGAGAAAATACTGGGCTGCATCTGCAGAGATAGACAGTCTTTTTATGGAGAGAAAAATAGTTGATGAAATGCTCAGGATAGCTCCAAAGTAGTCTAAGCACTGCGTTGCATAGCAGTCTCTGATGTGGAATACACAGCTGCCCAGCCAGGTGGCAGAGTGCAGAGCCAGAACGCACTTTAAAAAGTGAAAATACTTTGCAACTTTTTGAGCATTTGGGCTACTGGTGGAAGAATCCTTCCTTGTGCGCTTACTTTCCATCTTTGCAACAAAAAAAAGACAAAGAGCAGCTGAGATGGCTGAAAAAAGAGAGAACAGAGAAGAGCAGATCTCCTGTGCATGCAGCACCCGAATGAACGCGTACTTTCCCTTATATTTTATGTTTGTGCTGTAGCTCTGCATGCAGTCCACAATAAAAGCCTGGTTCTCTGCAAAATCAGAAGGGCTCCAGAGAGCGCTGTCTATTCTTTTGCTTATGAGGAGGTAGTTGTCTGATATGCCTTGGAGTATTTTGTTTGTTCTGATTTCACCTTTCATAAAATATATTAAATGCAATTAGATTGAGAAATGTGTAAATTAAAATAAGAGTTTATAAAGCAAACACAAAAAGCAATTAAAATTAAACAGAAGGCTTTCAGATGGAGAGAAGAGAGCTATTGAACATTCAGGTAAACACAAGTGAATACGAAGAGGTCCAGGAGTGCGACCAGAAAGAGAGAAAGCGATCTAAAAAGATCATATCGAAGAAAAAAATCTCACTCTACAAAACCGAGATCTGCAAGAGCTTTGAAAACAGCAACTTCTGTACATACGGAGACAAGTGCCAGTTTGCGCACTCTCTCAACGAGCTGCGGGACATTGAAAGGCATCCCAGGTACAAGACAGAGCTCTGCAAAACATACACAACCTTTGGAGAGTGCACATACGGCAAAAGATGCTGCTTCATCCACGCAGGGCCGAGTGAAGACAAGCACACAGACCTGCAGGACGCAAGAAACCTCCCAGGGGACTGGAAAATACCTGGCGTGCACGACTCAGAGATAGAAATGTGCAGCATAGCAGAAAGCGAAGAGCTGAAGAATGTAGGGTCTCTAATAAACGCAGAAGAGCTGGAGAAAATAAAAACTCTTACAATGTTCAAAATAAAGCCGCCCTTTGTGCAGAAGAATCCGTCTGTAAATGCGCTGTTCAAGATACCTCCAGTGATCTACATAGGAGCATCGCACAGCACCTCGAACATCTGGGTCAAGCCCCACTTTTGCTACATGTTCGTTGACTCAACGTGTAAAGTGTCGAACACAATAGCTCTGGGAAAGTCTCCAGGCTCAGTCTCTCTGACAAAAGATTATAGTAGATAGCCACTGTTTAAAAGATAAGATAAAACCATTAAATATTAATAAAGTATTGGAAATACCACAGATAGTGTTATCTTTTAATGGCATCTTCTGTGCTGCTTATTCACTGCGAATATCTCTGTGTTTATCTCTGCTAAACAAACAGCAGAACAGATGCCAAACATAGGTAGGATTGTTTTTCCTCTAGGACCAAGAAGAACAATTTTTTATTTATTGAAATTCAAACTCTTTAAATAGTTTTCTCGCTGATCATAATGATTGCTAGCCATCTTTACAGCCGCAGAATAGTCCGAGAATAAACTCCAATGAGTCTGTTGTTGAAGTACTGATGTTCTTGCAATCTAGTAATAATTGCTACAGTATCTTCGCACAGTGCTTCTTGAGGTGATAGAAAGTCTTCAAGTAAGCCCAAGTTGGATAGCGGTTATCTCAGGCTATTTCCCGTTGTTACATAAAACTCATCAAATATTTATAGGTACTGCTGAGATTATAAAGATGTAAACATGCACAGAATGACTGGATGTGTCAATCACTCATTAAATTTGTTTTGTTTTTGCGCATTATATGCTAGTATATTATACCTTTTATCTATGCAGTTTGCTGGTGTGTCTGTGAGTATTTCTGTTTTATTTTTAGAATACTCGAGCAAAATTAAAATTGTTCATTGAATGGTGTACGACAGCAGAATAGAACAGAAAGTATAACTAAAAAATAATTAAAAGTTTTCGCATGGAAATATTTAAATATGAGCCGAACTGGAGTGCCATTGAAAGAAGGCTGAAAATGAGAATAAAGAGCGAAGGCGTTGACAGCACTTCGCAGAAGATACTAACTGCAAACACCCGTTTTTATTATAGAGAAGAAAGCAAGAACGAAAAACCAGAAGAACACCTCTGCACTATCTGCAAGAAAGAGTCGCATCTTCCATCGCAGTGTCCAGAGAAGAAAGTGGAGCAGAAAGCAAAGGAAGAGCCTGCCCTCTACCAGCCATCATTTGTCTTCACGCCCACCAGTGTAAAATTATCAAACATTCCGTTAGAAACAGAAAAGCACCAGATAAGAGAGATACTAAGAAACAACAACATACACACCGACCACGTGCTAATGGTCTACGACAAGATCAAAAGAGAAGAGTTCAAGGGCATAATTTACATGGAGCTGCCCACCCTAGAGCTAGCAGAGAAGTGCGTAGATCTCTTCGACGGAATGAAGATGGGCGTGCAGATAGTCAGTGCAACAACAGTTGAAAATAGAAACAGACTGTAGTCAATAAAACTGATGGCAATCTAAAATATTTATCTCTATCTTTCTTTATCTATTCCTACAATCTAGTGCATATCATTAGAATCTGTGTTTGTCTAGATCTTAAAGCACACTCAGTGATACATAGATTACTATTTCTGTAAGTAGCAGAGAAGCGAATATTAAAAAAGCATAAAATATTTTATTGGTATGGACATGAGCTACTCCAAGTGTGCGAATACACTTAACAAAGTTAAAAGAAAAATGAGCACAGACGGCGTTAAGACGTACCATAAGGTGTATGCGCTGCTGACGATAAGCCAGCTCAACCAGTACGACAGCCTCATCAAAGAGGCTCTGGAGTGCTTACTCTCCATTTACAAAGAAAGACGCGGTGCTGGGCTGTTCGTATCGGGAGAGTTTCTAACGTATTTTATCGAAAATCTTGGAGATATTGTAGTGGATAGCGATAAACAGTGCATAAAAGAGGTACTCGGCGTGGAGATAAGCAGAGCACCGAGGATTGAAGTGGAGCGGAAGGAGTTTAAAGAGCTAGAGCCTGCATTCAAGTCACGAAGTGGGGCTATCAGAGGAGGCAGAGGCAGCGAAAGGAAGAAGATAAGAGAGGCCCGGGCCAGAGCCAAGACAGAGTCAAGAGAGCACACTCTGAAGAAGCGAAAGGACGACAAAGAATACGCAGAGAAACTGCAGAGAATGGAGCAGGCAATGAGGAAACAGTAGAGGTAGAAGAGAATAATAAATAAATAACACTTTATAAGAGATGGATGTCAGAGCAAAAAGCGTCGACAGCAGGATTCGAACCTGCGCGGGTAAACCCAGTTGATTTCGAATCAACCGCCTTAACCACTCGGCCATATCGACACAAAAATAGAGGGCGGAAGGCTTCAGTAGATACAGGGATAGGAAGGGCAAAAAATCGTCAGCGACAGGATTCGAACCTGTGCGGGTAAACCCAACTGATTTCAAGTCAACCGCCTTAACCACTCGGCCACACTGACACAGCACTAGGTGGCGCTTTTCTTTTTTGTTTATATGCAGTACAGACAGGCAGGACAAAAAATCGTCGACAGCAGGATTCGAACCTGCGCGGGTAAACCCAACTGATTTCTAATCAACCGCCTTAGACCACTCGGCCATATCGACGCACGTACAAAGAGACCGGCTCTCTACAGGTAGAAGAGTGCTGAGAGAGTGCTGAGAGAGTAGTGAAAGAGTAGTGAAAGAGTAATAAGGGAATTCTAGCAAGAGCATTTGTGTTTCTTAGAGTAGACATCTATTTGCTAATAGTGGATACTTTGAGGGCATAGGCCGCCTGTGGCAAGAGTTAGTTTGTATTCATTTTCTAATGGGAATAGCATAATGCACTGATGTTTAGTTATGGGATGTGAGTAAATGAATGTAAGCCTATTCTCTGTGCTAATGTCTTATGAGTGCTACAGCCTTGCTTAGCTTATTGAATGCTCTTGCTCCACACTTTCTGCAGCACTAGATGGAGTGTATTGTTCTAATTTAGAAGCGCTGCTAGTTTGTGTTTTCTGGCTCTGCTACGAATGCTTACTTTGCTGTTTTTTCAAAGTGTATAAATTTATTTATTTTATTTTTATCCATACCTTTACAATAACATTACAGCTTAATGACAATTTTTATTATTTTAAATATTGGAGAACTTACTATGCACAAACGGTAGATGAGTAGAGATAACTTACTAGTGGTGTAGATAGACATGATTATGTTGTTCGAATACATTTAACTAGTGAAAATACACTGCTCTTTTAATAGTGATTATCAATCACTTAAACTGGATTTATTGGTAGATTAGCTCTACTCTCTGATGATATTATCTACTAGCGAGGCCTGCTATAGGCTAATAGAGTTTAGATTCCAATAAATAGTTATTTATTCTTTTATGGTTTTGAGAAAAAGCTGCTCCTTATCTCTGCCGTTGTGTTTCTATCTTCTTCTATCTCTTTTGTCGCATCTTTTGAAGTGGCTGGCTATTTCGGGATTGGTTACGCGTATCCCGTCTATTCCTCTTTCATGCAGAAAACTGCCAAAGACACTCTCAAAGTCCAAAATATCGCTGAATGCCTTTTTCTCTTCCATAAATGCAGAACATTTTAGTATTTCTGCGCTACCTTCTGCTTGGCCTGCTTCAGGCAGTTTTATTTTTTTAATATTTCCATCTGCAGTCATGGTGAATCTCGTAACATTCAAGCTAAACGGGTCTTCATTCAGAGCGCTTTCAGCCAGTTTTACAGAAGCTCTTCTAAATTTTTTGCTGCTGTTTTTTCTATCTGCGGGGACCAGCGCTCTGTGGCTGTCAATTACCTGCGGGCATATTTCTATAATGTATGCTCCCTGTCTTTCTCTTCCATTTGAATTCAGACACGCTCTGCTGGCGTTCTTGCTTCTGAACTTTCCATACGTACTGGCCAAATAGAAGCACACTAAAACAATAGTATAGATTGCTATCTTCACAATGTCCATTACGGTTCGCTTAAAAAATCCAAAAATATATAAATGCAATAATATGTTTGATGAAAATGTATGATGGGGATGATTGCAGAATAGTGGCATATTTTGCATGTTCTATACAGTATGGCTAGAAAGGAGATGGGAGAAGGAATGGAGACAGATGTTTGCCCATTCTTTAGCACAGTGTAAAACTGGCCAACACTTTATAGTTCTAAAATTTTATTATTGTACATTACCCTTCTTTAGTGCTCTGAAATAAAAAAATTGAGAATAGTATTTATTAGAATCCTTGCTGTAGGCGGAATGGCATACTATCCCTTAGATTGTACACATCTGTGTTAGACTGCAGTAAAATGGCACAGCTAGCCAATTAAATCTTTTTCCTCTTTCTCTTTACTTTTTCTTGATGTGTAAGATTTGTACAGATTTCTTTTGTGGCCGGCGGACATATGATGTATTAGCTCAATGCAGTCGGATTTAATTTTTTCATAATTCTCTGCATTTTCGTTTTTTGATAACCGATTTAATAATGACTGGAAAAAGTTAAGCTTTTTGGCATCGTCACAGTTCAATTTGCCTTCTATGCGCTTAGCTAACGGCATATAGCTTTTTTTTAACATAGGATCTTCTAACTGGTCTCCGATTAGTATTTCGATGATATGCAGGGCAGGTAGCTCACAAATACCATTTTCATTCATATATAGCATTAAGTTATCTTTTTCTTTAGACTTAGAGGGGCTTTCTTTTTCTGCTTTACTCTGATCCTTATCTGTAGAAGGACTGCTATCTCTGATACGAGCAGGTTTAGACAACACTGCACCATCTACCACCATACCCCTGGGTGTGGTGTAACTGGCATAGTCACTGTATACACTAGGTGTAGTTTTGAGGTTTTGGAAAAGATTGTTCATTAGAAGAGCAATGTTTGTTCTGTGGAACGTTAGACAAAGTAGACTGTGGCGCAAGAATCTCAGACATATGTCTTTGCTTTTTGTTTTATCTTTTTTATCTTTTTTATCAAAAACATCAGACATGTAAATGCTGTAGTATGCAGGAAGGGATGGATCTTTCAGCGTGGTACACATTTTCTGTATTTTTTTTATTATTCTTGTTTTCTCGCCACTATAATGTTTTGTTGCTGTGCTTATGTACTCTTCCAAAATGCTGAGATTTTCCATAAATTTGGTTTCATTTGCAAAGCCAGATCCTGCGACTTCTCCTAAGTGCGCCTTGGCTTCCTTCGAAACTGTTTCGAAAATCGCTGGTATGGTGTGCATGTAGTAGCTGTTGAGCCAGTCAAACAGAAAGCGTTTGATTAGTTTCTGGAGATGCTTATAAGAGGCTTTGTCCATTACTTTCTGAGGAACAACTGTGCTTGAATATTTAGGCTTATCTAAAAATAGAAGGCCCATTTTCTCTTCTGCTTCGAGGTAGTAAATACTAGATATTATTGACTTACTTCCTAATGTTCTCCCTTCTTCATTAGGATCAGGATAGTTGTCAGCTTTGTAATCTTTTGAATCCTCAGCTTTGCCTAAATCCACCTGCATAGTAGGCTTTTCAGCTGCTGGAGAGGACTTCTTTTCCTCTTTTACAAGCATCTCAGCGTATTTTCTCCTTTTACAGAAATAGTTTTGTTTTTTTCTTAGCTCCACTAAAGCCTTTAAGAACTTTTTTTTCATTGTTGTGCCCTCTGCCACTAGTACATTCGCGCCTAGTACAACTAGTAGCTCTTCAGGCGAGACAAAATTACTGTCAGATAGTTCCTTCGGGTCCCAGTCTTTCAAATCCCAGGAGGCACTCTTTTCTTCAGATATCTGGAGAAGCAGAGCTAAAATTTCATCCATGATCGAGGGGCCTAGCAAGGAATAGTCATCTACATTGTCTACGCAAGTGTTTCGATTTCTTCTATAATCTGAAAGGTCACTATTTCCCCTTCTGTAATCAAATAGTATCTCAAGAAAGTTTGTGCAGTCATGCAGATACTTCATAGCAATTCTTTTGATTTCTTCTGTGCCTTCTTTGCTAGATCTTTGTTTTTTATATTCTTCTACTTTATTTCGAAAGCTTTTCATCTTCTCTTCCAGCTCATTGAAATGTCTTATTACTCTGATTCTACCAGCTTTAAAAACTCTATCGAATTCCTTTGTGCTTTCCTTTGCAACAATTTGGTAAAACACTTGGTGAAAAAGGTCTAGATTACTGTTGTATATGCTGTATGGCATGACTCTACTCAAGGCTCGAAAAACTGCGAAATCAAAAAGCCTCTTATCAATGATTTCACCCAGTTCCTTTATCTTCTCAATTGTTTTGCTGTATATGATAGCACATGCCTCCATTTCCTGAAGCACATTATGGCTAAACAGATATCCAGTTACTTCATCTTCATAACTAACTCCAAAAAGCATAGGATACTCTTTTCCGAGTAATATTTCCAATTGCGTTCTCACATCTTTTCCTTCTATGCTGGGCAAATTGGAGCAGTTCTCTTTATTGTTTTCATTGGTATATTCGAGCATCTTGTATAGACCCATCTTTTCGCACACAATTCCATCTGTCTCTTCTTTTGTCTGTTTCCACAAGTCGCTCTCTGGAAGTATATTTCTAGAAAGGTGCGACGTGTTTGTCTTCATTGGTCCATCTTCCACTCTTTGCTCTAATATTTTGTAAATTTCTTCTTTGATTCTATATATGTTTTCATCGCTAAGATGCGGCAAGCTATGGGAGCTGGCTGCCAGCTCTGGACTTTGCGTGCCGGAGCTAACAATATTTTCTATTTGGTTCACAATTTCTTCGACTACTTTGGGAGTATCAAAAGAGTCTTTGTCTCTGCCAAGGGAGGAAAATGTCTTAACTCTGTTGAATTTGCCTATCTTTTCATCTTCATTTTTCAATGTATTCTTCTTAGATTTCAGTTTTTTCTTTAGATTGTCTAGCATTTTATTTCTCTTTTTTATCCTAAACTCTACTGGATTCAACATAATAACTCTTTCGTCTTCTGAAGACTTCATCTGGACTGCATTGAAGACTTCTTCAATCTCTCCTTTCTTTTCTTCTATGGTAGAATTGATAGTATACGTTCCTAGAACTACACAAATTACTACTGCTATCTTTCCAATTCTCATTACACGAAAAAAAGCAAAACTAAATATACTTTCTATTTGATTGTGATTGCTATCACTTATGATCTCTGCCACTAATTATCCTTTTGGCACATAATGTAGAGCAGTGAAAAATGAAAATGCTAAAGTCCAAGAAACATTCTGCAGTAAAACTGTCTATAGAGTTTTTACAAACTTGCTCAGTCTAGCATGCTCTAGTAAAGCTAGGATGCAGCTCTGGTAAAAATGAGCTTGGACAAATGCTAAGGGGTTGCAGAATTTATACGCAGTTTTAAGGGGGCGGTTTTATGGACAGCACCATACTCAATAGAATAGGAAGAAAGCTAGAGCCAGACGACAAAATACGCAACAGCAGCAAAATACTAGACGATCTGATGTCCAGCGAAGAGTTTAAAAAGAGATTCAAAGAGCAGTCCCAGAAGAAGCTTCAAATCCCAAAAAAAGGAAATATATACTACAAAAAGTACAGAAAGCCAAACTTAGACGGCGCAAAGAAGCCTCTCGAAGAGTCTCTGCAGCTGAAGCCGCAGAAGGCAGAGCATTCATCCCTTATAAAAGAAAAAATATCTGCGCTCGAATTCCAGTTCAAAAGAATGCATATAATGAACAGCGGGGGCAAACAGACACACTACGCCAAAGAGCATGCAGAGGACAGGACTGCTCCAAAGGATAAGAAAGAAGAATAAACAATAAACACACAAATTTTATTTAGAAAATTATTCGTAGTTTACATCATACTGTGTTGAGGAATTACAACATATTTAATAAATTTTATCTTGGTTTTATTGTAGTTTGCAGCTGGCAACACATAGACAGAGTGTAAGTGCTTTTGTGCTAGGAAAGTGTTCCTTTTGATGAGCAGGTGTGCTCAAATAAAACCTTTTCTTTGTGGCTTATTGTGAGCTCAATAGACTGCTGCTCTTTTATGTAGAATATTGTGTTTTTACGACAGGTGATAATCTCTTTACACTTGTTGGTCTTTGTATCGAGTATTCTGATCGCAGGTGTTTTTTTTCTTATTTTCTGGCCCATCTTTATGTGTATCTTTGTGGTTTGTCTGAGCTTGGTTGTTCTCACCTTTATTTCTTTTTCCTTTTCCACTTTATCTCTGTACTCTTCTCTAAGGAGCTTCAGGCTACTTGCACCAAAGTATTTTAGCGCTCTTTTGAAGGCTTTTCTTTCTTTTTTGCTCCATCCTTGTTTCTCTTTCTTTATTATCCTGCACGCGCACTCATAGCTTTTCAGTCGAACAGCTGCATTCTCGTCGTCAAAGAGAAAGAAAAGCACTTGTATCACGTCAAATGAAGAGACGCTGCACAAATTGCCTCTTTTTGCGCCAGTGGAGTTCTGCACAGAAGACCCTGCATCTTCATTTGCAGATAAATGTGCATTACGCAGCCTACACTCAGATATTTTATTGTTCAGCACCAGCTTGCACAAAAACGTTATGAATGTGTGTTTTATGGCCACAGACTTTTCAAGAAATGACCAGTTGACTAGCGAGTACGGCCCCTCGTCTGATTTTTGTTTCTGATGACAGTTAAGAAATAAAAGGGTTTGTTCTGTGTCTAGTTTCGCTTTCAGGAGTATTTTGAAAATAGAAACAATAATGAAGTATGTTGGCCTCTGGTTGAAAAGCGAAATGAGAGACAGAAACTCGTCAGGAGAGAAAACAATGTCCTTGGCGTCTGATATTAGATCTGTGATCGAGATAACCACGCTATCCACTGACTCAATGGGCGCAGACGATAAAGAAAGCACATTGCTTTTCAGAATGTCTCTGTACGTGTCCACGGCAGAAATGTTCATAAAGATAAAATTTAGTAAAACACAGAAAATTTATTCAATTGGAGCAAACTGCAACTCTTGCAGATGATCTGCCACCTGTATGCCAGATGATCAGACTAGATTTAAAAGTAAACACCAAATATTGCACAGAAAGCAGATCCAAAAGGGTAATTTTTCAACTGATAAATGCACTTCTGCACTGCAATTCATTTACAGGCAGATTTCTCTGTATAAAAATAAAGCATAGAAAAACACGAGTTTAAGTGTGTTTTATTCCCTACCTACAGCTCGCTTAGTGTGATTTTTATATTTTCTACTATGCTCCTCAGTTTTTCCTCGCACTCTCCCTCCACGTATATCCGTATAATATCCTCTGTACCGGATGCTCGCAAATGAATTCTTGCATCTGAATAGTTTGCCTTTATGCTCTGAATAAGCAGCTCATTCAATCTGTCTCTTCTTCCCGCAACAGATGTAAGAAGATTGGGCATGTCCTGGTACACGCCCAGCAGCACATCAGGCAGCACAAACCCGCTGTAGAATATACACTCGCTGATAAGCATGTTTACAATCGCATCACCTATGTACGGATCAAATATATCACTTAGAGAGTGCAGTAGCAATAATGATTCCTGCTCTGTTAGCTTTCTAAAAAGTTCGTTATAAGGTGATCTTTTGCTCGGATCTTTTGTTGAGAGCGTGGTGGAGGGCCGGCACAGCAGCTGGTCCATTTCATTGAGCAGAGCAGACTCGGGCATGTCCAAAAGACAAATATTTTCACTGTACCCCAGCTTGTTCTTGATCTCATTGTATATCTCTCCTGAAAAACAGGCTGTTCCATGCCCGTTGCTCTCAAACCACACAGTAACGGCATTATTCGACGCTTTTTGCATGTTTTTCACGCCTGTTCCAGCGACTTTAACAGTTCCCTTTGTCTTCAGCTCAGACACTGCAGCGCCGTTTGTGTAGTCAGTTACCACAGTGGTGATCTCGCTGTTAACATTAGAAAGCGACAAAAGATGGTTCAGAAAAGAAGCAAATAAAACGCACAGTCTGTCTCCATCTATCAGCTGATTGGAAGACGGCTTCAAATATATCATTCTGTCCGCATCTCCATCAAATGCACACAGGAACGTGCTTCCATCTAGTGAGCCATTTTCTGTGCTAATTGCTAGTTTTTTTCCCTCTGATGCAGATTCGCTTGTGCTTGCGGAAATGCCTGCAGGCAGCTCTCTTTTGCTTTTTATGAAATCAGAGCCGCAGTCTTCGTTCAGGTCTTTGTCGTTCTTTAGGAGAGATATGTCAACTATCGAACTTACTGATTTCTTTATATCTGCAAAGATATCTCTGGCCACACCGTTTGAGCTGTCTAGAACTCGCTTCTGTTTGGCTTCATCACCAAAGACTCTTTTAAC
>NW_026250359.1:0-19828 GCF_024244105.1 Nematocida minor | reverse complement strand
ACTGATTGGAGGACAAGAATGTGATATATTGCCAATTGATCACAAAGATAAAAGTTTATTCTAATAAGTATAAATACAGCATGTGCAGTGCAGGAAAAGAATGCAGATTGAAAATTACAGAAAGAGAGTACTGTGCAGTGTCTTGGGAGTTCTTTTGCTTGCCATTAAATTTGTACTATGTGGTTTGGTGCCGAGTACAATGAATAGACAGAGTGCAGATGCACATGTGCGGCAAGTGAAGGAGATAAGTGGCACAAATTCAACTAGAGAGCATGTAATGAAGAGTAACATATGCTGTAGAGAAAAGAATGAAGAACAGGTAGATTGGGAATGGGCTAATAAGGACCCTGCTATATTGGACAATAGGAAGCAAGAGTTAGACAGACCAGACAGTAGAGAAGATGCAGCAGAGAGTAAATGCTATAAAACAAACAATAACTCAAGAATGAAGAGAACTGAAGAGCTGAAATCTAATCCAGACGCAGTTGACAAATACATAGAAAGATATCTTGAGATATTCCCGTGGTAGATGGTGCTGTTTTTATGAAAAAAGAAGAAAAATTGTTTTTAATTAAATTATGGATTTATTCAGTGGTTATTTATGATGTTTATTAGTGAGATAGTGTCCACTTTTATCAAGTGATATATTTTCAAATTAATTTTTAATTTTATGCTAGGAAATAGGGTGGAAAAACAAAAACTAAAGATAGTTCTGAGTATGGGCGTAGTGGTGCTTTTTCTCTTTATTGAAGGCTGTAGAGGAAGTACATTTGACTTCGATAGCATGTGCAGTAGTGCTAGTCCATGCAAAGAAGAAAAAAGAAAAGCAAACAAGATAGAAAGCTCAAGTATTGGCTCCTCTAACCAAGTTATGGAAAATAATGGCAATGCAAAGAAAGAAGAAGATTTGCCAGAGAAAATGTATTCAGAAGAAGACCAAAAAGAAATAGAAAAACTAATTAGATTAAAACAAGACCTTATAGAAGAGAATGAAAGAATTATAAAAGAAAAACAGAAAGAAATAGAAGAGATAGATAGAAAGCTTGGAATCATAGAGAGCTATAAAGAACTATTAAAATTAAGTATGAAGAACACAATAAAAGAGCTAGAACAAAGAATGAATAATATACTAAAAGAGCTAAAACAAAGAATGGAGGAAAGAAAAATGAATGGAGGAAAGAAGGAAGAATGAATGAATAAAGGAAGAAATAGAGAGAAGGCTGCCAGATCTAGTAGTAAATAACACAAAGCACTGCACAGCCAGCAATATTAATCAGCCCTTGTCTCTAGTACCTCTATTCTTCGAGAGCAAAAACGAGCAATAAAACTCTTTTCTTCTTATTCTGTTTTCTGCTTAAAGAGCCCAAAATATTTTTGCTCCATGAAAAAAGAAAAAAAGCCAACAGTCGTTGAATCAAGCAAGAGACTTCTTGTTATTTCGCCCTCTCCAAATAACCCAGCGCTCTCTCCGCTTATCAGCTTGTTCTTAAACCTGCTGCAGAATTCGGTTAAATACACAGACAAAGATGGAGTGTACCAGCCAACTGCCTCAAACACGTCTGTCTCCAATGGGCGGCTTGAGGGGCTGATGAAGAAAAAAGAGTGCTCGCTTTTTGTGTACTTGTACTGCAACAAAAGCAACGAGCCAAGAATCATCATAGGAAGAACACACGAATATTCAATAACTGATCTAGTGCAGTACAAGGTAAATCACGAAGTCAAAGATGTAAACATGCTTAGAAATATGCTGCACATTCTTCTCCTGCACAGAGACCCGCACAGCACAGATGCACACAGCCAGAACATGCTGCTAGATCTCCTACGAGACTCAATTCCCCCGGCTGTTGGCCTGGGAGTGATAAAGTACGGGCTGGGAATAAACGTAGAGGAGAAGACAATCACTCTGGATCTGCTGGAGATAGAAGCATCGCCTTTCAAACTGGTCCATATCCTCGGCCCAATCACCCTTACAGTCCTTGAAGAGCACAGAATGAAGCTGCAGCAGCATAAAGAGGCCAGCAAGTCTGTAAGACAAACGGAAAAGAAGATAAAGAACGTAGAAAAAGGGCCCTTAAATAGCAGAATGGGAGTGCTGCATCTGGAGAGACAGGATCTCAGAGAAGTGCAGCTAAGCAAAGGCAGAGCGCTCAGAGGAAGAAAATAGACCCTATGCAAATGAGCTGTTTGTCTCCTATTGCACACTAACCAGAGAAAATAAAAAATCACACAATGACAATTTCAGTTCAGCCGATGTATTTTAAAAAGGTGCAATGTGTAGCACTATAGTAAGAGGAAGGGCATGCATGCTGCTCCATCTCTTTCTGGCAGTTGGCAGTGAATGCATTTCTTTTTTGCTTTTGCAGTAAATAATTATTTGCTGGCCAACTGAATTATTCTTTCAAATATTTTTTTTAATTTTACTACCCAAGTAAATGGTACACGGAAAGAAACTTGTCATTGATGCAAAGGGTCATATAGTCGGAAGACTAGCTGCCTACGTAGCTAAGTCGCTAAGAGAGGGATACAGCGTAGTTCTGTTGAGGGCTGAAGGAACCATCTTTTCCTCGCCCATTGATAGAATGGTAAGTATATATAAAGACAAAAAGAGAAAGAGATGCCTTGTCAACCCAAAGAAGGGGCCATTCCACTACAAGGAGCCATCAAAGTGCCTCAAGAGAGTAGTCCGAGGGATGCTTAACTACAAGGGAGCCAGAGGAGCTGAAGACTACGCCAGACTGAAGGTGTACGATGGGATTCCCATGGAGTACGAGCTGGTAGAGAGAGTCGTTGTAACTCAGGCACTAGCAGAGACAAAGCTAAACCCAGTGACAAAGACAAGCACAATGGGCCAGCTGTGCGAGCGCATGGGATGGACCAGTGCAGGGCTTCTGGAGAAGTTTGAAAGCGAGAGACTGAAGAGAGTCGCAGTTGCCGAGAAAGAAAAGGAAATGAAAAACCAAAAGAAGAGCGATCTTGTCTCCAGCGATGCATTCAAAAGGGAACTAGATAGCATTCTTGCCAATATCGAATAAATCAAACTATTGCTATTCTTTTTATTTTTAGTATCCATCAGATCTATTTTTATTCCAATCTCGTGGATTTATGATTACTTCTCTGCTAGACTGTTTCTAAATTGTGCTAAATTATCTCAAGTTTGCTCTCATGCTTTATCCCCGCTAAAACTTTTTCCTTCCATGATCCAGCCTTCTCTTTTACTTCTTGGTCAGCGCGCTTAGCTCTTTTCCGAGCTGTCTTATGCTTCCGAGGATCTGTGCATGCTCCGTTGGAATTTCTCTTATCTTCGAATAAACTTTGCTCGAGCTGTACTGCAGGCCTGTTCTTGGACACACGTACTTCGCAGGAAGGCCTGTTATATCGCATAGCTGCAGCTGCGGCTCCACAGAGACCCTTGTGAAGAGGGAGGCGTACGAGGGATACTCTGCTGCTATTCTTGTCTGCAGCTGTTTGAGTGTTTTGTTCTTCTTTTCTTTCATTTCTCAATATTTGCTAAAATAAAACCATCGAAATACGCTAGCTCATTTGCAGCAGTCTTTCTTGAAAAACTCGAGCAAAATGTTTTAGTGCACAGGATGGGAGCTACTTTGGCATTTCTATGTTCTTATTTATATTTGGTATTCTGATCAGCTTGTTGTGCATGTCCATTGATGCCTTTACCTGGCAGCCGAGACGAGAGGTTGCAGTGAGGAGTTTTGCTGTATCGAGCAGATCCTCCTCTCTTTCCGTTATTGTGCTGCTGTGTCTATCGTACACTTCTTTATCTAGCACCACATGGCACGTTGTGCATGCCAAAGACCCCTCGCAGGCTCCTCTCAATGGAACACTCGAATTGGATGATGCAGCCTCCAGCAGGGTAATGCCCTCTGAGACAACCACCGGAACTACTGCATCTCTAAAACCAAAGAGCAGCTTGACGAGTCCCATATACAGAAATAGAAAAATAAAATATTAAAGCCATCTATTTGCTCTGCACTTCAATGGCAATACAAGTATTCATTGCAAAATTTATTCGTAGCCAGTATAGAGAGTGTAGTAGCACAGAACACCAGATGAAAATTGAACCAAATTTCTCCCAACTGATAAGATAATCAAAGAATCAATCCATACGAAGAGAGGGGTGGCACGTGGATTGTTCTGCTATATTATGTGTATTAGCATGTAGTATATACATAGTAAGAGTAGCACTAAGCCATTTGTGAAGTTGATTAGCACGTCTTCTGTTTTTCCACTGATCTCATAGATGGGATTAATGCTTAGAAATATAACAGCGGACGAAACAGCCATTATAATTCCCATCCTAAGGAGCGCCATGCCCTATAAAATATAAAATATAAAAATAATTAGAATGCATGGCTAATGAGATTTATTCAACTATCCTGTACTCTATTGATATTCCAGCTGTTTCTGAATTTCTCACAATCCGGTACAATTGGCCTCTTTTTCCTGCGTAATATTTATTGACGGGGTCCTCCATGAGAATTTTCTTGAGCTGCGCCTCTCCTATTTTTCTCTCTTTAAGGACGCCTTGTTTTTCTTCTTCGCTTAGAAGAATGTGTTTGGAGACATCCCTGTGCTTGGTTATATTGAACAAGAGCTCCCTTACGTAGAACAGCTCCAAGTCGTAGTCCTTTCTCGACTCGTCCAGCGCCTTGAGGCTGTGCGCTTTAAGAGTCTCTTTGCAGACAATAATTCCGTTGTGGATGTTTTGTTTTCCAAGAGTGGAAATGTAGAGTTTGATATCTTTTGCCTTGAAATACGCGCTGTCTGGGAAGAAGACAAAAAGCTGCTTTCCTGCAATGGTGCTGTGCTGGAAGAGCATCGACAGCGCGTGTTTGCTTCCCGTGGTCACCAGTATCGTATACTCGCTTTTAAATGCGTCTAGGGTCATGTCTAAATCAGAGTCAGAGACAACGTAGCCTCTGTCCTTCATCATTTGGTAAATTGTCTTCTGGCACAGCCACAGTTTGCGAAGTTCTTCTTGGTCGCACATGCAATAAAATATTTTATTATTCCACGACATACATAGGAAGTAATAACGGACACTGAAATAGAGGACGCATGCAAGAGTGTGCAAGAGCAGTAGAAGGCGCATATTCTGCAATGTTTATGATACGCACAGTGTTTATACGTTTTTATCTTGGAGCTATTTCTTATCTTATCTATTTCCATATTAAGACACAGCGTTTGTATACTCGCACAAGAAACCATGAAAGCACCGTAGCAATCATGCGATTTGGAAGTGGAGTGGATATTTCTGCGCTCTGCGATGGCGGGGCTACCTGTGCTAGGAAATATTTACCAGCTGCAGAGAGTAAATTCTTTTTATTTTTTTTTATATCCTTGCAAGAATGCACATTCCAACAAACGAAATAAAGGAAGTCCAGAGATTCATATTCGACAACGGCTGTATTGTAGTTGAGCACAGCAGAACTCTCAAGCCACACCCTCACTTTGATATTTCAAATCTTAAAGTTATGAAAATAGTTAGAAGCTTGGTGTCAAGAGGATGCTTAGATAAGTCTTTCGCATGGAAACACGGATACTACACACTTACTACAAAGGGAATAGAATACATCAGAAGAAAGCACTATCTGACAGAAAATGACTATCCATCGTTATACGACTCAAACCCCCTGGCAGAGAACAAGCAGGTAGAAGCAGAGGCAGAGGAAATAGTATTCAAAGAATAAATATACATTCTAGTTACCGCTCTTATCTTTATGGATTTCTTCTGCTAGAGCCGCTGCAAATTTAAAGCGTATTTGTTTATTTAAAAGTGTCATTTTTTATTTGGACACATTTTCTCTTTGTTTATATCCGTGTTTATGACTTTTCTACCTTTCTTCTAAGCTTGCTTATTATCCTTTTTAGTCTACTGTTTATTACCTTGGTTGGCACCGTATCTTTATACTTGATTAGGATGGGGAGGAGAACAGATAGAAGACCTATGAGAATAACGGAAATATGGAAGAGAGAGTATCTGTAGTAGTTGTATAGGAGAAGATCCAGCTGGTAGTTAGTAAACTCGATGTTCTTATTGTTGTCTATGACAAAGTCGCATTTCTTTCTTTTGTCCACAATGGGTATCTGCGCACTAAGAATCTCTTCTATGTTCTTTTTAGAGAAGACTCTGCTGCTTCTCTTTCCCTCTGATGCGCCGTACTTACTTTCTATTCTTTCTTCCTGTGTTTTTGGCCCGCATGTCACCACCACAACTTTGTCGAAATACTCTTCCAACTCGCACTCGTATAGAAACGGCACTTCTACGAACACCACCTCTTTGCATGCAAGTCTGAAAAAGATTTCTCTGTTTTTTATATATTTTACCAGATGCAGAGCCACCTGTCTCTTCAAAGTGTTTTCTTTTTTGGATAGCTCTGTGCACAGATTGCACTTAGATAGGCTATCTATGCTTTTTAAATAGCTGAACACCTCGCTCTTTCTTACCACGGGGTATCCTTTCTCTTCTATGTACTTCATTGCCGTTGCGCTGCCTGTGCAGAGCCCTCCTGTCACTCCTATTATCTTCATGCAAATAAATAAATATGTATCTAAATAGGAAAGATAAGACAGAGATAGCCATAGAAACAAAACAAAGCAATGTATCACTGAAAATAAGCAAAAGAGAGAACAGAAGCACTTAAGAGCGATCTAAGAATGCAGCTTTAGGTATATCGTATCCTTTATTAAATTTATCCGAATATTTTCACACTTCTGCAATTTTATTTAGCACTTTTTATTAGCACTCCTGATGCACATCGTAAGAAAAGAAGAGCTCCCATCAACGCAGGAGTACTGCATAAACAATTACAAAGAGATGAGCATTCCCACTGCTGTCATTGCTTCTGCTCAGACAAAGGGGAAAGGAAGAGCAAATACGAATTGGATCTCATCAGACGGCTCCCTCACTTTTTCTGTTCTTCTCTCCATGAAAAACCACCTCGTTAACACGCCCATTATTACATCAAATATTATTCGAAAAATACTGGCATCGTACGGTGTGTGCGATGTGCTGATTAAATGGCCCAATGATGTATACATGATGAAGGGCGGAGCAGAGTACAAAGTAGCAGGAGTGCTCTCCAACATGATAGGAAAGTCAGATGCAACCATAGAAACAAGCGAGTACATCAGCATACTCGGAGTGGGAATTAACCTAAATATCCCGAAAAAAACAGGAATGAGCGGCTACAAAAGCGTTGAAGAACTGTCAGGCATACAGATAGATAAAAATGAGATGTTTGACAGGCTGCTGGAGGAGATAGAAAGAGTATTCATGCAGGAGAGTGCACAGAACAAGGAGTACTCTAATTGGAGCAACTATTTTCCATACAACTACATAATGTACAACGATAAGCCATGTTTTATTCTGAGGATAGAAGACAGCCTGACCATACAGGAAGAGAGCGGAAATACTCTCTGTCTATCTGCGGATGAGTACTCCTACAACAGACAGGAGAATAGAGTGCATAGGAAAGCCTGCATATAGAAAACAGAGCGATATTTACAATAAAACTATCTAATTACACCAGCGATCTTACCATTTCCTATGCAGTCTATCTGATCTATTTTTTAATCCATCTTTAGCACGGTTTATTAGCCAAGTAGTGCAAGAGTGATTGTTTGCTATATCTCCAAGAAAAATAAACTAAACGTTTTCAGATGGTAGATTGTCTTCTTCTGCACTGCTATCAGCTATCTATTGACAATATTTCCTAATAAGTACACATTTTTGCATTTTAATAAAACATTAGAGCTATTCTGTCATCTTATGCGCTACAGCCTAACTAGAGGGGTTCTTCTGGCGTTCTTTTTCTTGCAAGCTGGCTTTCTTCTTAAAAGGCAGTGGAATATAATCCAAGAATAATAATTAATTTATTATTCCAAGGGATGCAGGATAAGATGCCAATTAAAATGAAATACAAAAAACAGGAACACGTATCAATGGAGAAACTGTCGGCTTTCATTGCTGCGTGCAGGCTGAGAAAGAGCGCAGCCGCCTTGGCTGATATATCAAATGCCAAGTCCATACACAGCATACTTGTGGTAATATCAGACACAGAGAAGAAAGAAAAAGAAAAAACACTGGACTACGGAAATGGAAAATTCAGTGCTCCGCTCAGAGAATGTCCTCTGTCAGAGGATATCCCTATTTATATCCATGCAACAAGGAGAAAAACAGTGAAAAAGAACAACAACAACCAAGGCAGCACTGCACTGACAGAAGAGAACATTCAGAAGTATCTTATGGAAGAGATAGACTCGCTATACACCGAAGGAGTGGATCACAGACTGTACACTATTCCCATCTCCGAAAAGAAAATCTTTTACAAGGAGTACAGTTCGCTAGAACTACTAAACGAAGTGTCTCAACAGAAACCACTTGTGGTAAAGAAAATAGAAAAAGAACCAGCAAATGAGACAGATAGCATAGAAGAGAATAGTCACTACTACGATGTGGTATTGGTTAATAAGAGAGAAATGGTGACTTACTACAAAAACACATCCTATAGCATTCTTGCGATAGACTGCGAGATGGTGCTAACAGATCTGGGCACTGAGCTAGCCAGGATAAGCATAGTAGATGGCAGCAAAGCAGTAGTTTATGATCAAATAGTAGAGCCATCTGGCAGGATAGTGGACTACATCTCTCAGATCACAGGAATAACAGAGAGCAGCTATAAGACAAAATGCATGTGCAGAATTTGCAAGCCATTCAGAGATAATGCAGAGATAGATATAAGTACAAGCGACAGCAGAATAAGCCACACGGGAAGCATCCCATACGAGGCCCTTCTGTATGACCTTTCTTCCATCGTAGGTGCGAACACTGTGCTAGTAGGACACTCAATATCGCACGATCTGATGGCCATGAATCTTTTCCATAGAAAAATAGTAGACACTTCACTGGTATACAACAGCAGAACACACCACAGGTACAAACTGCAGGCACTCGCCAGCACATATCTCAAAAGAGAGATACAGCAGGAAGAGCACTCTTCAGTGGTAGATGCACAGACATGCATCGATCTATTGGTTTATTTAGAAGACTCACTGAATAATTGCAAAGCATCTCCTTTGGAGTATGCACGAATGAAAAACATATCCATCACCACTCAATATGCAGAAAATCAGCCAGTAAAGAAAAATAAAACAGTTGCTCCTATAGCATACGTGTTTGCATCAGATCTGCCACAGAAGGTATCGAGTAACACAGTAATCGTACAGCTTGTCAGAGAAAACAATCTGTGGACTTTGAACATAACTAACACATAAAGGATCATTAGAGAGATAGCTTAGAAGGAGTAAGTGAGAGGCAAAGTAGCAAATTGGATGGAAGACACACCCTAGAGTAAAAATCAGAAAGAATATATGCAGAATGGGCAGTGATATGAAGAGAAATGCAGCTCTTTATTCGCTATTTAATGAAAGTTTTTACTGGAAGCAGAAAAGAAAAGACAGTATAAAATAGATTAATTTATTCTGGTATTTCTTAAGAGCATTTCTCTGCTGGCTGTAGATAAATTAGTCGAGTTTCTGCACAGTTATCTTTGCAGTTCCGTTGGTCAGGACGATTCCCAGGTCTGCTGCTCTCTTGACTATGTCTATTCTCTTCTTGGCACCGACTGAGCTGGATATTTCTCCACAGTACACTCTGTTCAGGGAGACTAGTGCTTCTAAGTCTTTTATGTTGTAGATTATCACCTTCTTGAATCCGTTTGGGAGAACGTGTCTTACCAGCTTGTCTGCTTTGAATCCAATAGTGGGCATGACCATGGTTCCCTTGACCTTTCTTCTTACTTTGTTGTCAATACCTCTGGGTTTTCTCCAGGACTTGCTGAGTCTCTTGAACTGGTCGCTCTGGAACCGGTTGAACTCTCTCTTTGTCTTCTTTACTTTTACGAATCTGACTAATGGGGTAGTCTGCAATAAGTCTTCCATGGTAATTGTCTGGGGCTAAAAATATTTTTAAAAAAAGAAATATTCGTGCGCTCTCTTGCACAAAAAAGCTAGAAAAAGCTACAGACTGCGCAGCCACTGGCTGCTATCTGCTGACCATCCAACGAATAGAGGAGATATAGAGAGCCCACAGCTCTTTTGGCACATTCTTAGATCTATGAAGAAAAGCAATACAAACGGTGACTGAAGTGGCCAATAGCTGTGTAGAACATATGAATATAACTGGTGGCTGTAGTTTGATGTGATATTTGTCTATAGATCTATAGATATCTGTCGATGGTGCGCTATTCTTGTGTGAACATTACTTTCTATGCAGCCTACAGAGGGCTTAACTATGAATAAAGAAGTATCTGCTATTTTTACATTTTTATTTGCATCTTTGATAAAAAATTTAATGGAGCTAAACTTAGAAGAAACAGCAGATCACAGTGGAAATACTGAAGAAAAATCGCAAAAAAATAAAACAGAAAAGGAAGAAGATCATGAAGGCGCTCAGCCAGATAGAGAGCAGACTATCTTGGAAGAAGGTGTAGGACTTACACAAGAGAGCGCGAACACTGAAGGTGCCGAAAATGTTTTTTCTTTTTCATTGGATAAAAAAAGTCAGGAGAAGCCTCCTGTAGAAGAACCCGCAGTTTTATCCCAGAACGGCAATATGTTTGAAAGAGTGAACGCAATCGTGTCTAAATATGATATTGGGTGGCATGAGATGTACGAGCTTCCAGAAATGCCCAACCTGAGAAAAGCCACTTTTATGTCCAGAATTGTGCTGGAATTAGAAGAAAACCCAGACCTCTCTGATGTGGATGTTATACAGAAAGCACTCAGTGCCACCGAAAGCATCATCAACACACTCGTGCGAGTTGGGAAGGAAAACGCTGAGATCATAGATGTAAATGCATACTACAAAATTCTAGATGAATATTTTTTGAATAATCTATTATCTAATATGAACAAAGTAGATGAATACGTGATGCATGACTTATGCAAGGCAATAAACGCACACTCGGCTTCCTCAGAGCTCTATAAAATATACGGTCCTCTTAACGGCATTAATTATTCAGATATGGAATGGGGAGACACAACAGGAGCTAAAAAAGCATTAGTAAGCAATGACGAGTCTGGTATGCCCAGAATAATCCGAGTGATGGAAATACTGAAAATGCACGGAGGGAGCCTGTCTAGGTATAACAAAAACACCAAGACATATGAGACCAACTTTGATGCTCTAAACCTGTCATACGACGACATGCTGTCACTCTATATCTTCGCAAAAGAGGCAGCATATGGCATGATTCTTATTGGCATAAGAAGTAGCAACACAACTTTTTCTTTCCAAAATGGCTCAGCAGAAGAACAAATTGCGTTTATAGATAAGCTCTTCCGCTTTCTAACCAAAGGAGAATGGAAAAGGAAAAACGATGACTGGGCTAATGATATATCTGCTATGTTCCAAATTAAATACGAAAATATGTATTTTAGAGATAGCTTAGAATGCGTGAAATATGGAGTATACCCTTTGGAAAACTTATATTGTGGCAAAGAACACCTAAAAGTGTTTAAATACCAGTATAAACAGTGGCATGATGCAGTGCGTGATCTCTTTAAAATAAAGTACGAGAATAATAGCCAAAATCACATAGATAAAATATTGAGAGAAACAGAAGAGGAAATAAACATAATATTTCCTGCAGTAACAGCAAGACCAGCAGAGCCAGCAACAGCAACAGGAACAACAGCAGGGCCGAATGCAGAAGGAACAACAGCAACAACAGCAAATACATTCGCCAGACAGCTGAAAAGAAAGTCAGTACTGAATATTCAGCTAGCATGTGTGGTGGTGTTTGTAGTTCTTGTTATTTTGGTTAAACTGAGTGAGTATATCTTACTGAAAAAACTAGAAGTATAGTCAGATCGATTGCTATCTCTAGCACTGATTGCGCAGATAGACAGTCCACACTTACAAAGAACAGACAGTCTAAAGACACTAGAGTTGTACTGATGGTCTAAACCATCTAAATATAAATAAAATATGATATACAACAATCAACTGAAATAAAATCCGCTTTAAGCTCAAAATAGTTATCTTCTCACCAACATTGTAAACTGTTTATCTCTAGTTCTATTTTTACCTTACTGCCAAAGGAGTTGAAGAGAACTGTAGCCATAAGAGTTTTTATTTATTGGAATTTCTTACGGACAAAAAAGCAAAGAATGTACGAAAAAATAAAATGTGTATTTTTATTAAAGCTGTCTCTTGAAGAAAGTCTTTATTTTCTGTGCTAGCTATTATCTCTATCGGGTGGGATTCTATAGCTTTTCTAGCTTTATCTCTATAAAGCATCTATACATCTCTTTTTGAGTCTTCCTGTTTATCACCAGCTTTCTGTCTTCTTTGTACTTTACTATCCTAAAGAGGCCTTCGATCTGTTTCTCTATCTCGCACCTGCTGAAGTAGTATACGTACGTGTCATCTCCTCTTACGTACAGGTTTTTATCCAACACTTGGCTCTCTTTGAACCGCAGCTGCGTCAGATCCATTTCATAGTAGTCTTTGAATATAACTATCCCTCCTGCCCCCAATGTCCTGTGCATCAGCCTAAAAACAGATGGGTATGCAGATGGATGCACAGCTGAGAGTGTATAGATAAGGAGAATGATATCCACAGAGTCCAAGACTTTTCCACCGAATGTAAAATATTCTCCTACTTTCGTAACATCCCCGGGCGCAAAGTGAGAGGCAAGTCTGGGAATGCAAGACTGCAGTAGCCCAACTGCTGTCTGAGAGTAGTCCATCCCGTATACGTTATTGCACTTTAGCAGGTCGCTGTCTGAGATATCTATGATTTCCGCACTTTCATCTCCATCACCATTTTTTACTTCATTATTATTCGCACTAGAGCTATTCTGCAAATAGTCGTTCATTCTGTCTAGTCTGGCTTTTATCAGAGGAATCAGAGTGCTCCCTGTTCCGCACCCTATCTCCAGCACTTTATTCGAATGAACGAGTAGCTCTGGGTGCTCTTTGCTTATCCACTGCCTCTCTTTGAAGAATGTTCTGCTGTATCTTTTGTAGAACACATCCCACGGCTCATAGGATATTTCGTACTCCTTTTTTTCCTGTGCATTGTCTCTTTCTATTTTCATCTTTGCCTGTGCCATGTACTCTTCGGGCATTTCTGCCTTGTCCCACACGTTGTATTTGTATTTGTTTTCTGTTTCTGTTAAGACTCTCATGAGATTAAATTAAGAAAATATTTTAATATTCATGCTCATCGGCCTATTAATTGTACTGTGCATAGTAGCATCTAAGGTAGCGATTTTCTACTTCTACATGCGAAGGAGCAGACACGAAAGCGCAAGCCCGTCACCCAGAAAGCCGCTTAATGTGCTTGTTTTGAACAGATACGGGTGTATTCCAAAGGAGTACATTAGCAAGCTATCTAGCAAGTACAATGTAAAGTTTACAGTACTGGAGGGCCCTGTTAAGTCTGAAGAGTACGAAGAAAACCACAGAGACTTTATGTCCCAGATGAACCCCAAAGATGGAAAAGTGGAATATTCAGAAATAACACAGTTTATAGAAGAAAACAGGACAATATTCCCGGACATTGTCATTCTGTGCTCTAATACAACGGTGTTCAAGACATCCCTGCCCTATCTGCTATACTCTGCAGAGACACTCCACTATAGACAAGAGTTCTCTGAGAGCGTCCTCAAAAAGGCGCTTGCGCACTACGACAGCTGTGAAATAAGAGATGGCAAATAGTCCGCAAGATAAACTCACTTCAAACACATTTCTACAGAATATCTGTTCAATAAATTATTTTTGTTGCCCATCTATAATTACTATTCTTACAGTTGCAGAACAAAGTACAGCGAAGTTGTTCTTTCCAAAGACTGTATATCTAGTATTTCTAATAAATTTTATTTTGCATTTATTTTTATTTTTTCAAATGTAAGGTATAGATTATTCTCACTTATTGGCATTTTCACCTTATCAAATAATCAGGCAGGGGCTCAGATGGCAGTATGTGGCTGTGCAGTGCTTCTTCTATCTGGTAGTGCTTTGATGAGAGCTTTGCTATGTATCTACACAGTCTTTCGCTCTTTCTCCACTGGCTGCCTGCGCTTTTAAAAACATTCACCATCCTTACCTTTGAGAGACCGTGTATGGTGTACGGAACAGTTGAGTCTATTAGCAGACCGAACTTTCCATAATACTGGCAAGACTTTTCAATAGCAACTAAATTGTCTATGTAGTACTCTTCGCTTGGCCTGCTAGAGAGTCTGCCCTTTTTGTATCCTTCCTCGAGAATAAGAGCTCTCTTAAGAACGCCCTTGAACTCTTCTCCAATAACTACGCTAGATGCTTTCAGGCCGTATGGCATAGAAACTGAAAAATCTTCTATTTTTATCTGGCACTCTTTGCTCCCCACTGACACAGCGATAGAAACATTCCATCCTCTTCCGCTTCTTTTTTCGCTCTTCTGGCTGTCTCTATTTTGGCTCAGTTTACCTGATTCTTCGTTGTTCAGTGAACTGCTGCTGAATGCATAGTTTATCCTGCACTCTCTTTCTTCAATAGCATCCTTCTTCTCTTTTGATGCTCCCTGCCATCTGAATAGCAGTATTCCATCGCGAATAAACACTTCTATCTCTGAGTCAGATGAAATGGCTCGTATGATGCTCTGTCTTCCTGTAAACTCCTTTTGTATGAGGATGGCATAGACAGTCAGCGGCTTGTTTGGCACACTCGCACTTATCAGTGAGTTCTCTCCGAGAATCAGCCCTTCTTCGTTTTCCGTTTCTCCGTCCAGCTTCTCCACTAATGAAGATGCCAGTAGAGTGTCTGGAATGGGCCTGCGTGTGACCAGTCGCAGTAAGTATACGATGTCTTCTTCGTTGTTCAGAAGATACAGCATATCATCCTGCAGCATAACCGAGTTCAGTGATCTGATGGTGCTCCCCAATGAAATGTTTTTTCTTGCTTGCGCAAACCAGAAGGAGTCGTACCGAAGCTCGTCCCGTGTCTTCAGCTGCATGAGAAACTCGTGCAGGCCCTTTATATCAGACTTTAGCCTATCTATCTCTCTTCGGATGCACTTAATGCTGAACAGATCAGGATCATACTTTGCCAAAACAGGAAGCAATCCTGTGCGCTTGGATATTCTTAATAGCTGCTTTTGCACGGCTGGTATTTCTCGGTAGTGGTTTAGTATGTCCAGAATGTGCTCTATTCTCTCTGATCTCTCTGGGGCGCCTTCATTAGATGGAGCATACGGCGATTTAGTTAGTGATAGAGCGGCTAGTGCTCCTTCCACAGCTTTTACCACAGACTGCATGCCTTTGCTTTCTATCATGTCCCATGTTGTCTGTTTTACCGTGTTGGACTCGCTTGGGAAGTACATCATAAGGATCAAGCCTCTTTCAAGGGATTCTAGTGAAATATTCTGTGCCTGAATGGCTCTCCTGCAGAACAGCCTGATATTCCACGGAGACCTAGTGACTGTTTCATTCCCCTGCACTTCGCCTGTCTCCTTGCAGTGCATTTCAACTACTGTCTTTACAACCTGCGTGAATGTCCCCTTTTCAGCGCACAGTACACCGAAATAATCACTTCCACACAGCAGATTAAGTGTGCCCCTGGGAATGCATGATATTCTGCCAATGCACAATAGGCATGACTCAGCATAGTCTCTATCTATGATGAATGCTGTCTTGAAGAAGTATTCAGCCAGCTCAACGGCTTCGCCCATGATTATCAGAGACTTGGTAAGAGACTCAGATGCCACCGGGTTGTATTTGGAAATATTTTGCAAAATTTGAACTGTGTGCTCCACATTCTCCTTGTGATACGTGCTTACAACTATTTCACTCAGCGCCTTCGTGGTTATTTTGTTTCTTCGATGAGCCTGAATGATTGCCTGTGCGTGATAGAAGAGAAAGTGCGAACTGCTCGCTCTAACTATCTCTATCGCTGCATCAGTGTCTCTTATTTTTCGAATTTCTGCTGCAAAGTATTTTTTCTCGTCTATATTTGGAAGGTAGAAAATATCTCCCTCCAGCTCTCCGGGAGACTCTTGAACCCAGTGGGTAAAAATTTTCGCCTTTTCAGCGGAAGATTTCGAGAGGGCATAGAGCAGGAAGTAGAAGTAGTTCAGCGGGAGTGCAGGCTCTTCTGTATTTTCAAGGCCGTCAAGCTGCTCTGAATCTAATTCTGTTTTATCATTTGATGCACTGGGTCTTATCTGCTGTTTCATCAGAAGGGAAACACTTGGGGCGTATATACCGTTTATATTCGCTAGTGCATATGCGCATAGATCGCATCTGTTGCCTGTGAGGATGTTTTGTCTTAGGATGTACTCCTGCGCCAAAGACACTAGCTCTCTAGCGGGAGGGAATAATTGGCTGGGTGCTGCATAGTCTTTAACGGGCTCCCATTTGTTCTCAGAGAGAGCCTGCGATGAGTCTAGATGGGAGAGCCATCTGTCTTTGAACTGACCGAGGAACAATCCGAGCTCAAATATCTGGAGAAGTATGGAGTAGTCGGTCTCTGATAGAGAGTCAGATCGAATTATTCTATGTGCTATTCTGCAGAGAATGATGGCTATTCTCTCCATTTCTGTGACAACTCTTCTGCTACTCCCAGAGAACAGAGATTCCAGTTGTAGCTCAATGGAGGGAGCATCTGTGTTTGTGCTTGGATGCGATATTTCACTGCGAAGAGTCTCCAGTCTGTCCAGGCACGCATCTACGGGGCTGATGGAGTCATCTGAAGCGTCAATGTCTGTGTTTTCTTGTACCTCTGGCACTAAGTGTTTTCTATTTAGCATATTTGAGTATTTCTCTTCTGCTCTCTATTTATTTACAAGATGAGACAGTGTTTGAGCGGCAGCCTATTGAATGGTGATTTTATGAAGCATGCACAGGCACAGTGTGCTCCTTCTCTGTGAGGCACTGGGTTATTTTTATTTTTATTTACTATCATCTTATCAAATAAAAATAAACACAACTCTATTTATTCTAAAAAAGATACGGGTTTCTTCTGAAATGTTATCAGATGGTAAAGTGAGATATACACTCATTGAATATCCTATTCTTTCTATTACAGCACTCTTTCCTTTTTGAGGTTTATTATTGCCTGATTGCTCTAAGCGCCTGCTGTAAACTATCATATTGCCTAAATCTGTTTAGAAAATTAAACAAACAGTTCTCCACTCAGTGACTGCTGTATTCTTCTATCAACTCACTGGGGAATAATTTAGCCTATTTTTCAACTATCATTAGCACAGATATAATGAGTGATGAAAACAGTGCTAAATCGTCTGAAGATTTAATGTGTCCAATACAGGGTCGTTCTCCTGCACTCTGATGAAGACAGGAGGAGTGCCCTTTACGTGCATTTTCTCTTCTATCTTGAACACGCTTATTCCAAAGTGCTTGCAGAACAGCGGTATCAGCTGGTACACTGACGGGTCATTATTGCCGGTTAGGAGAAAAAGAAGCTTGGTGTTTCCTTTTTGGGCTTCATACTCTTCCATTAGCGTGTTGTAGTCTACCGAGTATCTGCCGATTGAGCCAGTAAGAGGGCTTATCT
The DNA here is from genome assembly GCF_024244105.1 of Nematocida minor. Taxonomy (NCBI): domain Eukaryota; kingdom Fungi; phylum Microsporidia; genus Nematocida; species Nematocida minor. The sequence goes on along the minus strand of NW_026250359.1, from coordinate 2,250 downwards.
TCTCCAGAGAGACTGCGGGAATATTTGACAGAAGGTCTATTTGTCTTCTTCCTTCTCTCTTTTTCATTTTTCATGGAAAACAGAAGACCAATAAGAATACAGAAGAAAGAGGAAATTCTTCGAATTAAAGAGACAGCGCCCAGCGCAGAGGCTCCTCCGCGAGAAGCAATCCCTGGGAACATATACTCATCGCACCCTTCCTCGAAGACCCCTGAACACAGCGTAGAGTCTGACAGTGCAGAAGAGAACACCCTTACAGAGGACTCAGATGACCAAACTCCGTACAAAACAACAAACACTTCAGAAGATGAAGATGGAGAAGAAAGCAAACTCTACAAAACAAAAAAAGATAGAGTTGCAGACCAGAAATGCCATAAAAAGAGAGCTGCCAGCAATGTGCAGAGATACTTTTCTCTCTATGCCTCTCTGCTTGTGTCGGTGGCCGTGGGATACTTCCTATACAGGATAAACTACACATGCCACAAAAACATACAGATCTTGGAGGATAACAGCAAATTACTTTCAGAAAAGGTGTCAGAGCTCGAGGCTTTTCTGCACAGTAAGCACAAGGAGATAGACGTAGCAGACTATCTAGAAGGCGCCAGGATAATCCACGATCTAACTACTGAGTCATTTTCAAAGGCGCACTGGATCAGGCCAGTCAAAGGGCTCAGTGCTGAGGTAGCAATTGACAGAGTGTGCACGAAGCACCACTGCTACTCGTTTGGAGGAGAAGAGGGAAAGCTGGCAATTGCTTTTAAAAATGAAAAAATAATCAGAAAAATAGGAATTCTCCATCCGCTGTACGATAACAGACAGTCAGCCATAAAAAAATTTACAGTTGACTGCATAGTAAATAACGAGCACGTGAGAGTAGGAGAGTTTGAGTACGAAATACCGGGAGACTCTTTCCAGCAGTTCGTCATCCCCGCAACCAAGTGTACAGGAATTATATTTAGAATAAAATCCAACCACGGAAACAAAGAGTATACTTGTATATACAAAGTATACGCGTTTGAATAAATTCACACCACTTTAAAATCTCGATCCATTTATAATTCGCAAGTTCAGAGCACCTGAAATAGCAGAGATAGAGAGAACTATCTATATTTACATAAACATCGAAGGAAACTAGAGAAGTGCACACATAAATGAGATGTAGCACTCGTTCTATAGTGCTATGCACTGATATCCAATCACTCCAGCGCTATTCTTTTGGGAGACGCATTTTTTATGCTCCATTGTAAGTACCTATCAGCTAGCAAAAACCCAAACTTGATAGATGTCAGCACGAACAGAGTTATTCCACTGATGGACTGGGCGAGCAGGACATCTTTAAACGACCAGAGCACAATAAACGCAGAACTAGCCAGTAAACAGCCTCCTGTTCCCCACATGTTTATCACCAGATATGAAAGAATAAGAATTTTAGATACAACCGTGTTATCAGACATCAGATAAAGAGAAGATGCAAATCTAGATATAAAAGACAGTATTTCACTGGACACGGTTAGATTGTAGTAGAGGATGTCTATTTCCCCTGAAAGGAGCCTCCTGTGTCTTCTCCACGAGTGCTGGATGTATGTGTTGTATATTCCCAAGAGAATCGTAAGTATGTACGCTGAGTTAGACCATAGCAACGTAGCCATGTGCACGAATGCGAGCAGGCTTATGTGGTATAGATAGAGAATGGAAAGCATCTCATATACTACCACGTATATGGCGTACTTTTGGTCTACTGTTCTCTGCAGGAGAATTCCCCTGGAGAAAAGAAAGAAAGTGCATATCTTGCTCAGGAGAAGGAATAGGAAGAGATCTTTATTGCTGTTTTTAACACAGGCTGCATACACTATAGAAACGAATAGAACAGTAAGGGAGCTGTTGCCGAGCAGAAGAAGCGTGCTTATGTTGTACATTGTTATTGCAGAAGACCAAACAGATATAAATAAAAATGAAACAAGATTGGAGATGATTGGTTCTTTAAGATAAAAACAAAACAGAGTATCTAATAGATGAAAAGATAAGATAGACACTAATTGATTACATAATTTCTACTAGTAGACTAATAACTGATGACTATAACAGAGAAGTGTATATTGGATTATTGTAAAACTAATTTTCTTTTTCATTTGTATTTTTATTTTTTATTTATGTACTCAAATGTTTAGTTTTCTTTGAATTTCAAAAGGGTTTTTATTTATTTATTCAGGAAGAGTAAACCATTCAGAGAAGATGTAAGATGAAAAAGAG
>NW_026250329.1:0-5625 GCF_024244105.1 Nematocida minor | reverse complement strand
CTTTCGATTTTTCAATTTCTCTTATTGGCTCTGCAATTCTTTCTTAAGCTGTTATTTTATTTTTTATTATGGATAAAGGACTGGCACACAGCCATGTAACTGGTTTGGGTGTGGATAGATCTATGAATATCACAGACGAAGCTGGGCTCTTCAGCATGGAGAAGGCTAGAAAAGCAGCCAGCCTATTTACCGATGTAATAAACAGCAAAAAGACCGCAGGAAAGGCGCTTCTTATCACAGGAGAGAGCGGCAGCGGGAAGACAGCTCTTGCAGTGGGCATTTCCAAGGAGCTGGGCCCTCGTGTTCCCTTTGTGAGGATGACGGGAAGCGAAGTGTACTCAGCTGCGGTGCGAAAGACAGAAATACTGCAGCAGGCAATCAGGCGGGCAACCATCATAAGAATCAGAGAGATAAAACACGTGTACGAAGGAGAGGTAGTAGACATAAAAATAGAGGAAAAAGAAGATCCTCTGAACAACTACAGAAAAACAGTCTCAAACATATTTGTTTCTCTGAGGAGCGCCAAAAGAACAGAGAGACTTACTTTGAATCCATCGCTCTCGCAGGAGATAATAAAGCAAAAGATAACAGTTGGCGATGTAATATACATAGAGCCTGAAGAGAACATAATAAAAAAGATGGGAAGGAGTGACTCGTACTCATCCGAGTTTGACATTGAAAGCGACAAATACGTGTCCCTTCCCAAAGGGGATATTTTTACAAAGAAAGAAGTGCTGCAGGAAATGACTCTTCACGAGATAGATGTAGCAAACACCAAGCACAAAGGGAAAGACGTCTTCTCGGTCATGAGCCAGCTGCAGGAGACAGGCCGTGTAGAAATAACCAGCAAAATAAGAGACGAAGTGGACAGCAAAATAAACAAGCAGCTGAGCATAGGCGCAGCAGAGATCACGCCTGGTGTTCTGTTCATCGATGAGTCCCACACGATGGACACGGACTGCTACTCATTTCTCAGCACGATGCTGGAGCTGTCAACTTGTCCTGTGATAATACTTGCCACGAATAAATCCTCTGTAAAAGTTCCAGAGACAGGAGAAGTGAGAAGATTTGGAATCCCCGAAGTTTTCCTCAGCCGCATGTTTGTCGTGCGCACTGAAAAGCCTACAAAAGAAGTAGTGCAAAAGATCATCGATCAGAAGATAGTTTCCGAAAAGATAGATATAACTGAAGATGGAAGAGCTCTGCTCTATAAAATAGCCAATGAAAGCACTCTGCGTTTTGCATTCAGTCTGCTTCCCCTGGCTGCTCTTCTCTCTGATGTTATTTCATCTTCTGCCATCAAAGAAGTCTCTCAGATGTTCAGCAAGCCAAAAATGAAATAAAAATATTTACATCTGCTAGCCCTTCACTCCCCTTCAATAATTTTTATACTTCACCCTGCCTCATTTTTACTCTGCTCCCATTGCAGATGCTAAAATAGGATAAATTTTACTGAAATATCGGCACCATACTTCCATTTTTGCCCCACTTTTGCTTTTTTATGCGTTTAATTTTTTTACACTTTTTATGCTTTGCTGCTTATGTGGAACTGACAGTATGTTTGACTCTCCTATGTGCTTCAACTGTAGCGTACGAGAGCTCCCAAAGCTGAAACTAGAAACAAGTAGACAGGTGGACAGATGTAGCACTTGTATGCGGTACAGTGTGCCTCCCTCTGGGTGGACCACGCTGAGATTCGAAGGACCCGAGATGCTGGCGTATCTCCTCAAGAAAATCCCCGAATTGGCCAAATTAAAGCTCGTTGATGCATATTTTATCCACTCAGAGGAGCACTCGAAAAGAGTGCGAATGAAAGTGAGCATAGACAGATCGAGCGAGCTGGGAATGTTTGGCATAGAGCACTCAGAAGAGCTTGACGTAACATGGGTCATAAAGGGGAAGCACTGCCTAGACTGCGCCAGAGCAGCATCCAACCAAACGTGGAGCTGCGTTGTGCAGCTGCGCCAGAAGTCGCAGTCCAAGCAGACTCTTCTTCTCCTGGAGCAAGCAATCCTCAAGGCAGGACTGCACGATGAGACCACAGACATAAAGGGAGAGCAGGACGGCATTGACTTCTTCTACAACTCTCGCACTGCGTTGCTTAAGCTCGTTAGATTCATAGAAGAGTACGCCCCCACAAAGGTGAAGATATCTGAGCAGCTGGTTACCTTGGATAAAAAATCAAGCAACAGCAGATACAAATTTGCATACTCGGTGGAGATACCTGCGCTAAATGTCAATGATTTACTGCACATACCCCCTGTTTTAGCTAAGAAACTCTCACTTACGCAGATGTGCATTGTCATCCGCATATCGAAGTCCATCCTGCTTGCAGACACAAAGGGCCAGGTTAAGGATCTGGGGAAGGTGGACTATTTCAGATTTGCAAAGGAGATAAGAGTGCTGGGATCGGCTAAAACGCAGACAGTCTTTGAGGTGGTGGAGGTGGAAGGGCAGTACAGCAAGAGCAACGGTGAGGGAGCTGTGGGCACACACTTGAACTTTGGTAGAAATAGAATATACGATGTTCTTCTGCTCAGAGAGGACGGGGAGATGGTTAGCACTAAGACTCTGGTCAAGGGCCTGGAGACGGGAAGCAGAGTGATAGGATACGATCTTATAAACCTAAACACCAGCTTGGAAATAGAGTCACCGATTTTCCTGATAAAGAAAGAGGCAGAGGCAAACCTGAAGTGGAAGATCAAGAGAATAGGAGGAGGATACCAGTCAGAAGATAAGTCTGCAATGATCATAGACGCGGTGCGAAACGATCCATCTCTTCTGAAGCTAGTGAATATATACGATGAAAATGACCAGATCATCAAGGGAATAGCATCGCTGAACCTATAGTCTTGGCTGAGATGACTGAACTAATTATTAAAATAGATACTTATTAAACCACATATTACTTATGCCTTCTTTATTTTTGTGCTATTTTCACTTTTATTCTCTGATTGTGTATGTGTTTAGAAAATTGCAAATATTTTTATGTCTACACTATTTTATTTGAGCATTTGGATGGTATTTATGTGTCAACTAAATGTGAAACAAACACTTTACTTTTTGGCTGGAGAATACCAGGCAATGAGAGAAGAATCTAGTATGAATAGGGGGTAGATGGTGATTTTTCTGTTGTTTTTATTTACTTACAACTGTTTGTGTTGTTGTATTTGTGCTATTTCACAGATATATTTCTATCATTCTGCCAATTTTATTTCTGCTACTCGTCTGATTAAAGACAAACAGAAACCATTAGAGAATGGGCATCTCCTTGATTCACATTGATAAATCATCATCCAGCACTAAAGATGCTTTATATTGGCAAATAGAAGAGATCTAGTATTCGGAGTATCTCTCTTCTTCTCTCATTGGTTTGTTTTTATTTATTTTTATTTCTATTTGCTGAGATGATTATATTTCTATTTGTTGTTTGGAAGATTATTATTTGTTATTTCAAAAACAAAGTTATAAATATTGAACTTAATTATCCATTTTTTTAATGCACAAGTTCTTCAACAGTATGATAAATGGAGGAGCAGGCAACTCTGCTATTATTTCAGACTTTGTGTCGCGCAAGGGAATTGCAAGAGATGACGACATAAAGTTCAGTGAAGTCACTATCTCTGGGAAAATTAAAGACTTTTTGTCCGTAATTTGCGGATTTGAGATGGCGGTGTTTGGGATCAAGTACCCTTATTTCAACGGCGCACTGGTGGCAATTATCTACTGCTACCACAGTTTGCTCAGAATGGTGGCACATATTGCCTCTTTTTTGAGTGGTCTTTCGAACAGCACAGCAAATCAATTAGGCGCTGAGCTGATGACCAATGGCTTTTACATATACGGCACTGTATTTATATTGGGCATAATAACTGCCTGTATTGCCTTGTCTCTGTTTAGGTTTTTCATGCGGGCTTTCGTGCTTATCACCACGGTCTTTATGTTCGTCGAGGGGCCGGGGCGCAGTCTTTTCATAGATCTGGGGATACAAGGGATCATTCCTCCGCTTCTTTTGGGCACAATATGCGGTCTCATTTTGATGGTTTATCTGGAAAAGGTGGTGCGCAAGGGCCTTCTTATTCTCATCTTTGCTGTTGTTGGGTCTGCGATGCTCTTCCTCGGAATTGGAGAAGTTTTCAATCTGAACAGCTCCATTGCCAAGTCAGTGATTACGCTGACTCCTGTTAGCGGAGAGATCTCCGAGATTATCAAAGAATACGCTTTGTTCTGGTGTACTGTTGCTGTTTCCATCCTAATCCAGATCTTTACAAGAAAATAAATATACCACACTCTACCTTTCATATATTTACAGTTTATTTTTAGCCCATCTGAACAGCTAAATGAAAAGAATCAATGGTCTAATTGGCCAGTAGATAAGCGTTAAAGAGAAGAGGATAGTTGCCATCTTTCAGAGTATTTCTGGGACTATACTCTCATATGCATACGCTACTGTAGCGATGTACTTGCTAAAAATTTTAACTTTCAAATGGAATGTACATGTAGCAATAATCCATGAAGTAGACTGCTAGTATGAGCACAGCACCAAGAATCAGCGCTAATGAATAGACCAACAAAAACAGTTTTGCACGGTCAAATCAGCACTGGATCTGTCATTTAGTAATAAGTTTCTTTAATAAATGCTAGTGGGTAATTGGGCTTTTATATGAGTAAGTGATAGGTTGCTCATTTAGCTGACTGATTGGGCGTTTTAGCTTATAATTATGCTAAACATTAAATGATTTGTATAATGAGCAGTGGCTTAAATGCGCCTATTACGGGATAAAAGTATAAATAGATGGAGATTTGTTTTAATTATGTTAAGTAAGATTATCAAATCAAAAATTGCATTAGCATTAGTTCTGTTTACACTTACAAGAGCAGAAATCAATGATGATCAAGTGTCTACTACTGTTGGGCTACACTTAAACGACAAAGTGAATGAGATTGATGTACCAACACTGCTAGCCACCCAGAAAAAAGAGCAAGAAAAGGCAGAAAATCTCGCAAATGATCTTGCACAGAAGCAAGACGGCAAGTCTGGAAAAAAAAGAAAAAACCGGCAATCTAGAAAAGAGCCAAGAATAAAAAGCGAAAAATCTGCAAATAATGAAGTAATTTCTCCTTTTATTGGTGATTATCCAGAATATGAAGAGGAAATTAATTACAACAAGGGTCTCACTGGAGTAAAAACAAGATATGAAGGTAATGGAGGAAACGGAGCACTAGATACTATTCGAGAAGAAGATGAAGAAGAGCACACACCAGTAACTAGTAAACCAACCATGAGCCATGAAGAAATAGATAAAGCGATGGCAGAAGAAAGAGAAGCAGAAATAGCCGGGTGGAATGCAATAGAAAACAGAGAACCACAGTCTAATGCAGAGAAAAGCCACACACCAGTAACCAGTAAACCAACTATGATTCATGAAGAAATAGATAAAGCGATGGCAGAAGAAAGAGAAGCAGAAATAGCTGGATGGAATGCAATAGAAAATCAAGCAGCAGGAGGGCCTATTACAGCTACTCCAGACGGCTTAGAAGGACCTACTCAAAGCTTTGCAGATGCAATGCATGAGCAAAGTACTGGTGCACACAAAGAACAGAATAATAATGATTTATTCGAAG
>NW_026250296.1:0-1255 GCF_024244105.1 Nematocida minor | reverse complement strand
TCTCTAGGCATAAACCTCTTTAAATCAAGACAGTTTCGTATAAAAATATCGCCTATTCTTTCCTTCCACTCGGTTAGAGGGCTGTCTTTAACGGTTCTCATTTGCCGGTGTTTTTCTATGTATGCTATCATATCATCCAGTATTCCAGGATAGTACCCTTGAAAATTCGTTAGCATGCTCATATTATTATCATCCTCAATCAGCTCTTTTATGCCAAAGAAGTCTTTATATTTTTTGTTTATCGTTGTACTTCGGCACGCAATGAAGTACAAAAACACATTGTCCTCTACCTTCTGTGCAACATGAGTGCAAAATTCCTTGATGTCTTTTCTGAGCTTCTCTTGGTATTTTGTAAGCCGCTTTACATAATTCATGCTTATGTTCAGATTATTAATCTCTGACACTATGTTGCAGTTTAGCTTATAGCTTTTTCTTCTCGTGTTGTCTAATCTTTTATTGTTCCACAGATCAACGTCCAGATCCTTTATTTCTATTTTTATTCTTTTTTTTCTTTGTTTTTCATTTTTTGTTCTGTCTCCGCTTCCCTCCTCCTGGCAGTCCGTATCAGATGTTTCGCTTGATGAATCATCGCTTTTCTTCTGTTTCTTTTCCTTTGGCATCTCTTGTGAAGCAGGACTCAACACTGCATCCACCAGCTCTATTTCACTTGCTCTTCTTTTTCTTCCTGTAGATGGCCCTGCAGTGATATCTATCTGGTTGGAGGCATCTCTTCCTCCCCTGCACTCTGTAATAAAGAACGCAAGAAGCACTGCACCAGCACCTAACAATTTCCTTAATTTCTTCAATTTCATGCAAAAAAAATGATAGTTTTCCATTTATAACTTTTCAGCCAAGATATACACTAGCATGCATAATCACCCTTTTTGTTGCTTTTCTAGGGCAAGTCTGCTCTTATATTCAGTTAACCACAAATTCTGTAGAGAGCTAGCAAACTTATTTTTATTCTTGTACTATCCTGTAGCTCTGAGTTCACTAGTAGTTTTATTTTTATTTTTTTAATACTACCTTTGAAGGTTGTACCGCGAGATCAAAACATCAAGAATCTCGTTGTGTGCTCCTAGAATGGACTTACTCTCGTTCACTCTTCGAAAGACCACAAACTCAGCCTGGCAGTCTAGCTCTTTGGATACCTTTTTGTATAGAAGCTCCTTGTACAGAATCTGCAGCTTATTCTTTTCTCTGATTTTTGCAGACCCTACTACTTTTCTTTGGTTTCTTATCTTCACCATGTCTT